>NW_004949109.1:8599412-8626809 GCF_000317375.1 Microtus ochrogaster
CATCCTACAAGGCACTGAGTAGAGACAGGGATGCTGCCCAGCATCCTACAAGGCACTGTGTTGAGAACAAGGATGCTGCCCAACATCCTACAAAGCACTGCATAGAGGACAGGGATGCTGCCCAACATCTTACAAGGCGCTGTGTAGAGGACAGGGATGCTGCCCAACATCTTACAAGGCACAGTACAGCCCCCACAAGAAGAGTAATGTTCTTCCAAATGCCAGTAGTGCTGGGGTTGAGAACTCCTGTCATCGGAGGGAGATCTGAGTCTTGAGCATCTTTTGTCATCTTCTCTACATGTAGGTAAAACAGTCACAGCTGCTCAAGAAATCTAGTCATTAAAATCCACAAGGAGCCAACAAGATGGCAGCAGCCAACAATTTTTCCAAAGGATCCATTGTGACTGTTCTCTGGCATGTTTATTCTTCCTCTGAATGAGAGGAGATACCATTTAGAAATATAGTTTCCTTTTAAGTATTCTGAGGGTTAATCTTCATTGTCAACTGGACTGGTTTGGAATCACCTAGGAGACACACCTCCGAGTGAGTCTATGAATTTCTGGAGAAGTTTAACCTTGGAAGGAGACTCACCCTGAACATGGATGCCATCATCCTATTATAGGCTTGAGTCTCAAGACTCACCCTGAACATGGGCACCATTATTCTACAGCCTGGGTCTCAAGACTCAGGAGGAACAAAGTGAAAGAAAGAGGAATGTGAGCTGAGTACCAACATCACTTTCACTCCTGGCTGTGGGTGCTTTTCCCTCAGCTGCCTTGACTTTCCTACTGTGATGGAGTGTGCTCTCAAGCTGTGAGCCCTGATAAGCTCATCATCCTTTAGGCCAGTTTTATCAGGCATTTTCTCACAACAACAAGAAAAGAGGCTAATACAGGCATTGTGTGCATGAGAGAAGAGAGAGCCGGGAAAAAAAATCTTACTCTTTTCATCAAGCCACCAAATGGGAAGCAGGACACACACCCTGGTCTAACTTATTGCAAGAGCTGTCCATGAGAAATGGCTACTGTTTGAACGAGCTCACGGGAGCTTTTGGGGACAGGAAGACCAGTTTCTCTAAGGAGGGTTCCATTGCAAGTCAGAGATTCAAACTTCTGGAAGTTTTAGGACTACCGAGGGCCATCAGGGCTGTGGAGTCAGAGCTGTGGGCTGGGGATGTAATGCAGGAGCTAGACATGCCTCTCTCATATCTGCTGTGTGTTATAAATTCATTATTGTCTATAGTGAGGACTAGCTTTAACTTCCTTTCACTAGCTCTTGGGTTTTGTCCCTGAGCTCAGGACTAAATCTGAAAAACTAAACACAGATAATTGTTATGAGAAAAAAGAATAATGCAGTTTTGAGGGAGCCAAATAACCCAGGCCTTGTCTTAGTTTGGTCCCACCAAAGCAATCCTGAGATAAAGGTGTCGTTGAGTATTATTCCTGGAAGGTGGGTCCGGGACACACCAGAAGGTAAAAAGTGAGACAGGGAGGGAAACAAAGCCAACTGTGTTGAGTCTCTTACTCTGAGAAGCTGGCACCCAGTTCGTGAGCTACAGGGATGCCTGGGGATTCTTCCCACAGAGTGGATGGGAGACCTGGGTGTCTCTTCACTGAATCCGGGCTCCTATGTGAGGAGGCTGTGTCTAGGGAACCGTGAATTCCTGCTGTTCAGGCTTAGCCATCCTTGAGCAGTACAGGGAGTTTTCATCCGAAGTAGCCACTTTCTTGTTCCTAAGAACACGGTGTGGATCTGGGGCTGGAATCAGAATCTCTCTGCAGCTCAAGGCCATCTCATAAAGAGCTAGCCTCAGACCCCCTCTGCTCCCAAGGAGCACACCCTTGCTGCATGAGTCACTAGAGGAAAGGAAGCCAGAGCGGTGAGGTTTTCTAGCTAAGACATTTGTGGTTGGGGTGAAGCTTGACCCTGCTGGCCAGGAGAAGCACATGAGAAAGACTTCCTTTTACAAAGCGTTGCCTGCATGCACAGCTGAGCTGCCGTTACAGCCAGTGCGAGCCTCCTGATGTGGGTTACGGGAACTGAACTTGGGTCCTCCTCTAGAATATGTGCTCCTGAACTGGAGCCATCTCTCCAGCACCCCGTCCCCTTAAAGCATACATGGTAATACAATCAGGATCATGCCAGCCTTTAGTCACGATGTATGTTAATAAATAGATGCACATGTGAAGTTTTATGGCTAATTCACACACATTACCTTTTCATGCCCTTATAGAGTTGGCAGCAAGCAAGGCGTTAGTCGCAGTTTCCGGGTGGCATAATGTAAGCTCAGGGCAGTGAGGTGACTTATTTATTGCAAGTCATAAAATGAAGCTCAGGCATGGAGAAGGCTGCCGTGCTGCAGCCTGAAGAATGAACTCATGCACAATGTGTTTTAAACACCAGCATCTGAGCTTGCTGGTGGGTGCAGAGCTGTCTTCTCCCATGATCCTCCAAGGACAGTGCCTTTTAAAGGAATAGACCGCCAAATGAATGTGTCTGACCACAGGCTCATTTAAGTTCTCACCCAACACTGTCCTGTTCTCCCTGAAGAGGAGGAGGACTTCCCTGTAGAGCAGAGTGGCCAAGCTGGACCCTAGTTCTCAGCTTTCACTTTTCCTGATGCTTTCCAAGAGACATATCCTGGAGGGGCAGCTCTTGCACTCCCCCTGGCTGCGTCCTTGCATGCATAGAGGTTCTCCCAGCCTCACTGCATCGTGCAACTGTCCTGCTATAATGATGGACAGTCCATCTGGCCCAAGGTGGATTGATAGCCTTCTTCCCAGGATCCTGAATCAGGAAACTAAAGGGTATACAGCCCACATTTGTAAGAATGAAGTCAGACACCCATCAGGGTCCTGGAGAGTGGGGTTTCTGAGTTCTGCTACCTCAACTCTGAAACTGCTCTTCTGAGATCTGCATAGCTTGTGTCTCTGTTAACTCCCTGATACCTCAGAGATTTTTTAACTAAATATTATTTTTTACTTCAGCTTCCCAGTGTCTGTTTCTGTAGCTTGCTACCACAGGAATGCAAGCAGGTACTCTCAAAGATGCTTCAGGCTCGGCCAGAAGAAGAACTACTAGGGATGGGAGCCAGTCGGGGGGAGCTTAGAAAGTGTGGGAGAAAGGTTCTGCACTCTGGAGGCCAAAGGACATAACGGTACCAAGGGCTTCAGTGTTGTCACATTGTTGTAAAGTCGTAACAGGAGAGATTCAGGGGGGAAGACTTGGGCAGAGTAGACACCATTAAAATCTGCAGAGTGCAGTCATGGAGTGGTAGAAGGTTGACTTAGCTATATGTGGGGGACAAGACCGAATGTTGTCTTACGGTGACTTAAGATTGTCCTATCTCTTGCTGTCCCTCCAAAATGGCAACTTCTGGACAAGACGCGCCTATACCTATGAACAGATCCCTTTGGCTCTTGACCTTCCCTCCAGATGGCCTTGGAAACTTTTCCCCACCCCATTCGCTCAGGGAAGGAATGAACACATAAAAAGCAGAAATTGTCATCAGCTCTTGGACTTCCCCAGGGAGCAAACACAAGAAACAATCAAACAAACGAAAAATCCCAGTGATGCATAAAGAGGGTTCATATTAAGAATTAAGGACCTATTCTTTAAAGCAACAAAAAGCTATAGCTACAACCTTGGGTGGTGCTTGGTGACAATCCAGGTGGCTTGCGAAAGCCGCTGACCTATCAATCCGGGCTGAGCGCTTCATCTCCCGAGGTTTCCAGGAAATGTGTTCCGGGCCTTAAAATTGGGTCCTAACTACTGGGGAGCTTTCTTGGAAACCCAATTTCCCAGGATTCTTTTTCCTGCCTTTTGTCCTCATTAACTCTCATTCCCTTCAACTCGGCACCTGGCTTCTACCTGCCACTGCACTTCACCCTCGCCACCACTGCGCCTCACCCTTGCCATCTAGAGACACACCCATAACTTTCCACCCTTCCAGAGCCTTAGGCCTCCAAATGCCACTTGTTTCCTCTGCGGAGGAGCGGCCCTTCTCTACGTTCCTTCAATTCTCAGCCCTCCCTTCTCTACTTATTCCTGGAGACAGACTTGCAGATGAGTGACGCAGGTTCCCAGATTATAGACCTCTGACTGCTGCTGGTGTTTCTTTTCTATTGGGGAAGGCAAGATCAGGACATTGGTTCCCATCTCTTCTGTCTCACTACAGGCCTCTCAGATCCTGTGTCCCCCTACAGTAACACCATCTGCTGGCCCTTCCTCTGCTGCTGGTGGTGGTGGTGGTGGTGTGTGTGTGTGGTCGTAGGCATGGGGAGCAAGTTTCTCCATGCCCTGACAACAGGCTTTCTTCCTTCATTCCTTAGCCTTAAAACGGAGCTGGCATCCCACAGCTGTTGGCGGTTTTGCTTCTTAATTCCCTCTGCCAGACAGCTTCTTAATGAAGACTCTAGCTAGGCCTTTCACAAGTGTCGTCTCTTTTGCTGACCCTGACAGCTACAGACTTCCTACAGAGCTAACTTTTCTCCTTACGCGAGGGGACTCCGTGTCAGAGATAACTTCTACCAGATAATGAAATTCAGGTTTCTAGGCAATTCCTAAGCAGCTCTGCTATTGTAGGGGAGAATATAGTGCAGTGGGGAATTCAATTGCAAGAACTGGTGACCAGGAACGGAAAGATCTGGCCCAACAGTTAGAACTTGATAGAGATAGGGGTGGGCTGGCTTTAAAGCAAGGTCTTGTGGTCCACCATCGTATCTAGCTTACCACCTCAAACCCTTGAACCCAGCTTTATTTAGGATGCTATCACTAGTATTAGTACTCTTTGTTTTTTGCCTGCCTTTCTCATTAGAGGGCTAAAGCAAACATTCAAATTGCCTTCATCTTGGAGCATTGTACCTAGCAATGTGGTTGAAGGTAGGTGTTCAAGACCCCACCCCACAAAGCCTTTAATGTAGAAGGGAAGATGCCATTTCAATCTATGAGAGCTACAGCATCCCAACCTCCCCAACAGCTGAGAACTCTGTGCCCCACTGGGGCCTCCGTGCCATGATACCTGGGTACACATCCCAACTCTGTCCCTTACAAGCTCTGGAACTTGACCTAGGGTGTTTTTCCCTCTCTGACATACAGTATCTGCAGGTAAACTGAGGATAATGATAACACTACCCAGAGATGTTTTGCGGATCCTTGACACCTAATTGTCATTTAGATTATGTGCAGTTGTGGCAGGTAAGACACAGGGATCTCCTGCATGGCTCTTAAGAGAAATAGTATAAGGCTGACCTACTCAATTAAATAAGCAAACCTGTCCTGAAAATTGTATTGTGAAAGCATTAAACAAATATTTAAGGGAGTTTTTTTTTTATTGAGAAAAGGAAAAAAACAAGTTTCTGCCTCCTCCCAGCCTCCCATTTCCCTCCCCCTCCTCCCACCCTTCTCCCCTCCCCCCTACTTCTCTCCCCCTCCCTCTCTTAAGAGAGTTTTAAAGACACCAGGAAAGTGACGAGAATGCAGTGATTCTCAACTGGGGACCATTTTGACTCCAGGGGACATTGACCCCCCCCCTCCTCTTTGTTTGTCACCACTGGGGTGTGCGCAGGCATGTCGTTCTTGAGAGCAGAGATGCTACCAATGTCCTCCAGTGCATCCCACACTGTCTCAACAAAGCACTACATGTCCACAGAGACCCCTGGTTTAAATGTGTAAGTGACTCTCACAAACGCCTGGGCCAGGGGCACTTGAGGTTTGCTCTTACCCTGACTCCCTTTCTTAAAAAATCAGGCTAAGGCTCTTTGCTGTCTGCTGCTCTGGGCCCGGAGCACACTGTCCCTGCCATTGTGACTGCATTCGGTTCCTAGTCCAGTGATAGGCTGCTTCCTGAAGCTTCCTCGTGGGTAATCCATTTTTAAATGTTTACGAAGTAACCAGGAAGGGTAAAAATTAGAGACCAATTGAGAACATAGGCACTCCTGTCCATTTGTTCTGGGAACTCATGGCCAGCATTAAAGCCACAAAGGGCAGGGTTGGTGTTCCAGGTATTGGCATTATAGCTGGGAACATTAAGCCTCCACTGGGCTAGCCACAGCATGATGCTTCAAATATTGTGACCGCCAAGGTCAGACTCTGTTACTCTAGTCTAGTTTGTCCTGTGTCATGGTTCTTAGCGCCCAAAGCTGTGATCGCCATATTTTTTATTTGGATGCTTTAAAATGACCTTAATATATATTAATGGCTACTTCACTAATAACATTACCAGAGGGCGTGTGTGCGTATGCATGCATGCTTGTGTGCATGTGTGTGTGTGTGTGTGTGTGTGTGTGTGTGTGGTATGTGTAACTTTTCCTTATTGGTATCAATTTTCACAGTTCTGACAAGATATCTAGTGTTAGTAAGAGTAAAGTCGGATCTATCTATCGCCTCGGAGTGTGCAGCTGCTCACTCAGGCCTCTGTCTGTGCACTGAGCCTGCTACCCAGCCCAGCATACATACGACATACCCTGTTTAAGCACAAACTGCCAAAATGAACAGTTCTCAACCTAGGCAGCTGTAATGGAACTATAGCTTGACACATGTAGAGCTTATCATTAGCTTTTCCACGTGAGCACGCAGAGATGCAGATGTTCTAGATGGACTAGGGGCGATTAGAAGCAGCCCACATGTCCATCTGTGTAAGTCTGTATATAACGGAACTCTACAGAGCGGTTGACAGAAGCGTCTGTTGGCATGGGTAGCAGCACAGAAAGATTTCTGAGAGAGATGTCCTGGAGGGATGGTGGCTCCCTGGGTGTGCACACTGAAGCCAGAGCAGTAGTGACTGCTGGGCACATGGGAAGTGGGGGTGGGATGAGGAGCGGGGGTTTAATGGGAGCGTAGCAAGTTCTCTCAGTTCAACTGATTGAGGAATCTGTCTCTTCACCATTATGCATTCTTGACGCTGTTATTAATGATCAGCTGACCATAAAGGGATTCATTTCAGCCCTCCGTGCAGTTCTAGGTCTCTCTCTACTTTTTATGCCACAACTGTACCGTGCTGAATACTTCATCTTTGCAACATATTGTGAAATTAGGAAGTGGACTCCTCCAGCTGTGTTCTTCTTCAGGATTCTCTTGGATATTCATGAGCTTCTGAGGATCCATATGAATTTTAAGATATTGTTTTATAGTGCTTTAGAAAATGTTACTGGTATTTTGGCTGGGATTAAGTTAGAATTGTAGATTTCTCAGGCTACTATGGGAATTTTAACAATATAAATAATATTTTTCCAGAAGGTGAACACAGTCATTTTCCTGTGTTTGTGACATCTATAATTTCTGACCTGTGTGTGTGTGTGTGTGCATGTGTGTATATGTAAGTGTGTGCACTTGTACACATATGTATAGGCCAGAGATTGTTGTCGGCATTTTCTTCATTGCCTCCTCATTTATCTTGGGAGACAGAGTCTCTCATTTATCGCAGAGTTCACAGCTTGGGCTAGAAAGACTGCTCACCCAAGCCCAGAATCCTCCTGTCCCTGCTTGCCCAGGACAGAGGTTACAGTTGCTGCCTCCACACGTAGCTTTTCACATGGGTGCTGGAGGTCTAAACTTAGATCCTCATGTTACAGTGAGCTCTTTATCTACTGAACTGCTGCCCAGCCCCCTTCTTTAATTTCTCAAACAACGCTGCATATCTTTCGGATTGCATGTCTCTCATTGTCTTAGTTAGTTTATTCTAGACATTTTTTTTTCTTTTTGAGGCTATTGCCAAGAGAATTATTTACTTAGTCTGCTTTTTATGTAGCTTACTGTTAATGGTATAAATTCACCTGATTTTCTTGTGTTATGTCTGTCTACTGCACCTAAAAAAATAGCTTTACTTTCAACAATGTGGTATGTATTGCTTAAGCATTTTGCACTTAAATTAGTAAAACCCATAAATCACTGCAACTATAAGGTGAAGTGGTAGTTATGGAAGAGGAGGCCTCGTTCTGCACAGGCGCATTAAGGAAGATGCTGGAGAGGAACCAGTATCTGGACTGCGCTAACAGGAGTCTGGAAGGCTGGCATGGAAAAGAGTGTTATTGCACACGGGGCACCAGTGGCTTGGGGATGGGGAAACGTGGCATTGAGAGGCAAGACTGCAACAGAAAGTTAATGTTCTTGTCTAGCCTGTTGATGATTCTTTTACCTTTTTCCTGTAAGCGATAGGAAGCATACAAATGAGAGGGGACATGACATCTGTTGAGTTCGACCTATCAGCCAACTCTCCCCAGGCTGCAGAGGACAGATGCGGCCACTGTCCAGCCAACTTAGGACCGTCACCCCCATTTTAGCTTTCCTTATATGGCACAGCATGTAGCAATCCTGATGAGTGCTTGTATGAAGGCTTCCAAGTTCAAAGCGAATATGAAATAGAACACTGCAGACATGCTGTGCTGCTTGGCTTCTGTCAACTTGACATAATGTGGGGTCATCTAGGAAGAGGGACCTCAGCTGAGAAAATAGAAACTGAGTGTCTTTGATTCTGTTGAGAAAACAGCAATAGAAACCAAAGTAGGATACATACCTAGTAGCTGTATTTTAGGGAAACATTAGCAGGTTAATACATTTCTGGGAAAGTGCACAAATTTGAAGAGGAAATTTGACACACATTTATAAAGCAAACACATCTGATGAACAATAGCATTCAAGCTATAACCATTATCAATACTCCAGTATGGGCCCTTATGACATTCCCCACAAGTTGCCCTCCAACAAGGTAACTGTTTCTTAGCTAGATTTCTACGTTGCTGGGATAGAACACCATGATCACAAGCTAACTTGGGGAGGAAAAGGTTTATTTCAGTTCACTGTTCATTGCCCAGCATTAGGAAGGTCAGGGAAGAAACTCAAGGCAGGAACCTGGACAAAGGGAAAGTAGCAGAGACCATGGAGAAGCGCTATACTCATTTAATCTGGTATTTGATTTTTGTTGTAATTGTGATGTAGATTAAAGATTGGGTCATTTCTCTATGATGCTATCACTTACAGCATTAGATGGTGTGCTTATGGGCCACACTGTGTTTTCTCTACTTCTGTCCTAAGTTTCCTTTCTTTGATATCATCTTTTGATAAAGTAAGTTATTGGGCAAGCACGGCTGGTTCTTCTGGTTCTTGTCGACCAATTTTAACTTTTCTAATGCTCTTCAGTAGGTTTGCATACTCTGGACATTCCTCAAACAATTGAGATTCTGGAAATTTCAGCTTAGATTTTCTTGCATGGAGAACTTGATTTGGGAAAATTCCCATGATAATGGGCGTGGGGGGATTCCACTCTTCACAGTGAATCACACCATCAACAGCTATGTACTGAAGGACTTCCATCTCTTCTGAAACGACCTTTCCAAGTCTTTACAATGAAATGTATCTCTTTCCATCGTGCCGGTTCCTCTTGTTCTTGTACTAAGTCCCTGTTTTCTGTGACATGGTGTGGCTGGTGTGCCTTCTCCCAGGAGGGCCTATAAGGAGCCGGGGCAAGGCTGCCTCAGCTTGCTTGATTTTGCACCAACCATCATCTCCTACCTTATTCTCTGCTGCCAAATAGTGGCTTCAGGTAAAATGAAACAAGCCCTCTGCCCCCCTCACCCACCGTGCCACAAAGTGCTCTTGCCTCCTTGTTCTTTCCCCCAACTGTGGGCCTCTGTCTTCATGCCAGTCTGCTCTGTTCTTCCTCCTCAGCGCCAGCTGCTCCAGTCATTATCTCGATGGGCATGGCATGGTTAAACCCTCTTATCTCTCTAGGAAGATTTATTATTCTGCTACGTATTTTCTGTTTCTGCCTTTTTCAGCAGATAATTGAGTTTGGTTCTTTTTTTTCCCCCTGAAATTCAGCAGACCTTTTAGCTGGGACAACTCATGGGTAATTTCACCAGCAGGGTTTGAACCCTCCTGGCATCTATAAATCTTCCTTTCTGCTTTAATTCTGTTTTGTGCTTTTTGCTCTTGCTTACTTCATTTTATGGCAAAATTTGCTTCCTTTAGATTGCAAGTATTACATTTGAGAAGGTGTACCCTTGCGTATAGCAACCATCACCCCCAACACTGATGCCTATCGGTATCACAGTCTGGCCTCTGACGTCTTGTGATGGCCACTCCCTTATCCCTGTGAAATGCCTCCTAACCTCGCTCCACCTCAAAGTCCTACCATCACCACTGGATCTGGGTCACTGAGTAGGTCCTACTTAGCTCCAAAGCAGCTTCAAAAGATAAATTTATATGTTGTTAATGCCTTGACCTTGTTGATCTGTCAAGGGTTAATGTAGAAACAAGAGCGCAGGAATAAAAGCAAAATTCCCATTCTTTGAGAATCAGGCTGTGATGTGGCACACACCTTTAATCCCAACACTTGAGAATTCAAGGCCATCCTGTGTTCCAGGACGGTGAGGCCTGTTATACAGAGAAAACCTGTTTAAAAAAAAAAATAGGAAAAAAGAAAGGAAGGAAGGGAGGGAGGGAGGAAAGGAGAGAGACAGACAGACAGACAGACAGACAGACGAATCAGGTTGGTTGTGACAGTTTGGAGCCTGACCCATGCCTCACACAGGCATCTGGAACAAGAAACCTCATGTCTCATAAAGCTATACACATATATTGGCAAGTCTCAAGAAAAACAAGGTAAGCTGTAAAGCATAATTCTTAGCAAGATAACAAGAGAGGGTCTGTCTGTCCCCTCAGACATGGGCCTACCGAGGCGTCCCATGATGACAAGGACAAGTTAGGGAACTTCCCTCTTAACTCTCAGCAGCCTGGATCCCTCTCTGGGAACGTGACCCCTCCTCTCTGGCAGCACATTTTAGTGAATTCTGATTCTGATCCATGTGTTGGTAAAGGCTTCCTGCCTCCTGTATGTAGCACAGGTCTTCACAGTGCTGTTTTACACAGGGAAAAGCAAGGTCACACTGGAGAGGGGTTGGGAGGTGGCCGGATCGTCACAGCTGTCTCTGCAGACTCTGCTGCACCATTCTCTTCCCTTTGCAATATCGCGCACGCGTCCTTCACAGCCAGATCTCCTCATCTCTAGATTCATTCTCCCCCATCCTGGCACTACCGGGCTCCCTGTCACTTCATCACAGACAGAGCGGCTTGAAAGTTCCTCTTTTTGCCTTTGGGTCCGGGACCCCTCTTTATTGCAGCTCAGTGCACACCACCCTTTCCCCCTTCTCTGTTACCTCCTCTGCCTTTCGACTTCTCGGATCCCATTTATGAATGAAAGATACAAATGCTCAAATCTCACAATGACTGATAACAGTCTGGAGGGACACATGGAGGGGAGAGAAGCAGAATGCTTCAACATGTGCTTGGCCATAATGAGGCGCCAGTGCCGGGAAGCCGGCGGGTGCTAAGGAGGCTGTTTATAGAATCTTGAAAATCCTTCTTGGCCGAAGCCGATTCTCCTACAGAACAAGAACTTAAGATAAATTAAAAACCCTATCTTATTTTATTTCAGTTATATTATAGCATAAATAAGTTTTGTCGTTTGGCCCAAGAATGCATAATATATTCCGAGTTTTTAATTAGAACCTGACAAATGAGCTTTTGAGGTTTTAAAGCCCTCAGGCCTTGGGCTCTGGGATTGGCCTCAGCAAAGCTTCAGAGATTTTGAGCCATAGGTGGCAATTTACTACGGACTTCAGCATGCTGGTCAGTAGACTCCAGGGGAAGGGAGGAAGTCCTCAGACTCAGGGAGCCATGTCCCTCTGTTGGGTGTTGCTCCAATTGGGTCTCAGAGTAGTTTTCTGGTTGTGGCATCTGCCCCCATGTTCCACTCACAGACATGGGGCCCAGGGTTACACCGGGCAGTCAAGACATAGCTGGCATTGATCTAATAAATTTTGCTTTTCAAAGTCCATTATGAAAGAAACTTCAGACTCCATCGTATTTCCCTGAGAGTTTGTGTTCTGATTAGGGTTTCAAGAGAGTCGGCTTCTGCTGTTACATCCCTGGAAGAGCCACAAGGGATGGAGCGATAAGAGGCTGGAAGGAGACAGACGTGGTGGGATACAGCCCAGCACGGGCCCTCGGTGCTTGCACAGTTGAACAGAGTGGTTACTGTATCTAAGATGAGAACAACAGCTCTGTCAGGATCACTAGGTCACGCAGCGTGGCATGGCGCTTGTGAAAATAGAAGACAATCATCGCTGCTAACCTATCGCCTCAGGGATCCACCCCAACTACACAATCAAATAAACCCATTTGTTTCTTTTTCCAAGAAGTGAAACGGAACCTTGAACTTGGGGCTCTAATGGTACACAGGAACGACACTGAAATCTTTTTTTTTATTTTAAATTTATTTATTTATTAAGGATTTCTGCCTCCTCCCCGCCACCGCCTCCCATTTCCCTCCCCCTCCCCCGATCAAGTCCCTCTCCCTCATCAGCTTGAAGAGCAATCAGGGTTCCCTGCCCTGTGGGAAGTCCAAGGAACCCCCACCTCCATCCAGGTCTAGTAAGGTGAGCATCCAAACTGCCTAGACTCCCACAAAGCCAGTACGTGCAGTAGGATCAAAAACCCATTGCCATTGTTCTTGAGTTCTCAGTAGTTCTCATTGTCCGCTATGTTCAGCAAGTCCGGTTTTATCCCATGCTTTTTCAGACTCAGGCCAGCTGGCCTTGGTGAGTTCCCGATAGAACATCCCCATCGTCTCAGTGTGTGGGTGTACCCCTCGCAGTCCTGAGTTCCTTGCTCGTGCTCCCTCTCCTTCTGCTCCTGATTTGGACCTTGAGATTTCTGTCCGGTGCTCCAATGTGGATCTCTGTCTCTGTCTCCTTTCATTGCCTGATGAAGCGAATCTCTCACCTACTGTCACCTCTCATGTCGGGTGAGTGTACTAAGAGAAGGGGCAGCAGGGCCCATCGGGTTCCTTCCTGACACACAGTGAGTTTGATAATTGTCCCTACCCTGTGTCTTTAATGCATTGGGCCATGCACAACCTGTTTGTCCACACGTCTGTTGTGTATCAGAGATCCCCTAAGACCACAGAGTCAAGAGCGCATTGCAGGTGCTGCCAAAGCCAGCCTCCAAGGGAGACGGCACTCCATCTTGTTCAGCCCTCTGTCTTACGGAAGACCCCATGGTGTAGGGGGTAATTTTCTAGTTGGGAAACAATAGACACAACTAACATCTAAACAAAAAAAAAAATGTCAGCACGATGGAGTTTAGAGTTTCCTGCTGGGGTGTTAGCCTATTGAATTATTCTCTGCCAAGCTATTCACAGACCCATTAATTGAGAAATAAGGGCACACATGCCTATGTAATTAAACTGCCCATTTTGCCTCTTTGCTAGAGTAGTTTCTAGGGATGTTAATTGTCCGAATTTTCCTGAGCCTGGTAGATCTTGATAAGTTGTCTGAAGAGTCAGAGGACTCTTTTTCCCCCCATCTTGCTCCCTTAAAGCAGACACAGCTCTTTGTAGAGTTAATGACAAATAAAAGGAGGATTTCTGCTAGGCTGTCTTCTTGGATTTTGGGGGGTACTAATGGCCCCTTCCTACCATTAAATGATACAAATTTCCTATTGGATTTTCTGTTTGGCCTGGGGCGGGGGGGGGGTGCTTTTCCTGACAGCAGCCAGCAGATCATGACTTTGTTTGGGGCCAGCCATTCATTTCCTCACTGTTTTGCTTCATAAGAAACTCTATTTGATTTCGGTGTCTGCAGCTCCCCTCCTGGGCCTGCGTCTGCCGTCCATCACCCTCCTATCCTGCCACCTCTGCAGACGCCCTGTCCTCTTTATGAAGGTTCCGGAAGAAATGTCCATTGTGCCCTTGGCCCCTCTCTGTCTCTATCAGCCCTGCTCCATTCCTTCTAGTGCTTAATCGCCCCTTTCCCCCTGACTTTCTGAGGGGAAAAACACATATATGCTTTCCTTAAGGGAAAAAATATATATATAAATGGCCAAATAAAAGAGAGGAGCTGTGTTGTGCAGTTTTCGAGCAGCCAGCAGTGATCACTGGCAACAATCTTTTCAATATATTTTTTTTTTACACTGACAGTTTGCAGCAATCCTTTATTTGTCCCAGCTTTTCTGGGCCAGTCTCAATTTCAAACACTTTGTCCTGCTGCTGTCGCTTCAGATAAAAGTATTCACAAACAAGAGGGGCTGGGCCTCTTTTGACGATGATGAATATACCCGGGATTTTAAGCTTCTGAAATATAATCCAACTGAATGTCTGAGAAGCGTGGGGAGGGCTGAGTTTTGAATTAGCACAGAGGCAGACCTAGACTCTGTCAAGAAGTGTGCATGTTGAATGGCAGAAGCAAATAACGAACAGGTCAATAAGTACGTACAATTAGGCACAATATCAAAAATTTAAAAAGAACAACTGTAAGCGTTAAAAGGAATGGGGCAGGCTGGAACCCTAACTTTCACTGCGCATGAGCAAGCTCCACCTGACATAGTGAGAATAATCATATTCACCATGTAGGCTGCTTGTCAGACAAAGAGAGTTAATGCTCATAAAGTCCCTAGCATGGTGCCTAACACAGAGAATTGCTTTTTTTTTCCTCTTTAAAGCATATGCCTAGCAGTATTTTTAGAAGTAGAAAACCATACTACAGTCAAAACAAGACTCCCTGGAATAGCAGTAGAAGGGGGAGGCACGGGGGGCCTCCTTTTCCTGTTCCCAAGACAGAGGGAGTTGGGGAAATATTTCTTACACTGAGTCAAGTGATCGCAGGTACAGTGTCTGCCCAGAGCACACGCCTAGTCGCCTGGCAATAGATGAACTGGGCTTCAGGTGGCCCCAGGTCTTCTGGATGTCGCTTGTTAGACACATGTGTCCTCCTGAGAATAGATCCCGCTCTAGAACACCTTAGAGAAACTCTTCCTGATCGTGTCTCCTCCTGCCCTCCCAGTAGGGGCCATGGTGGGAACTATTGCTTTCTTCCTCTTCTGAGGCCCCACAGTGTGAGTGGGGAGTGGCACACTGCCTCCTACCAGCCATAGCTGCTGGGCACTGCTGCTTCAACCTTCTCTTTGTCTGTACTAGGCAGCCGCTGCGCTCAACAGTGTGGGTCATGAAACAGGGTCTGGACAGCTGTGAGCGGGACAAAGTGTCCAGTAGCTCTCAGACCTGGTGGTGGTTACCTCCTCCTGCAACCTTATGAAAAAATATAGACTTCTGAACCATCCCCAGAGATTCTGACTTAATAGTTATTTCAGTAAGCTCAGGGGATGTGTTTCCCAGCATAAGTGCTGTTTGTTAACTAGTGTGTGTCGAGTTCAGCCTTGGTACTTCATGGCCACGACTCTTTAGGGTTCACCTTCAGCTCATCCATACTCTCTAAACCCCAATTCTTAAATTGTGGGTCATGATCTCTGGTGGGATTGTATAACCAAATGCCACAAGCAGGCAACAGAAAAAGGTTTCTGAACTTGCAAATAACCAAAATGAATTTAAAATCAAATGTGTAATGAACTCAAGGGGTGGCTAACAGTGTTCATCACATTGCATCATGTGACTTTATGAGAGCCTTGGTTCTGAACAAACAACATGACCGCTTAGCACTGAGCATGCCATGGAGCCATACAACCAAGCAAACACTGTCTGAAGCACCTTGACCCAAACCCAAGATAATTGTATACTATGAATTGAAGTGTTTTTACTTTATATTCGGTTTTCTACTTTTATAGAAACAATGGCTTATCTCAGAAAATAAGACTCTCAAAACTTCTTTATTGCCATTTTTCAGTATGTATTAAATTAATATAATTTTTAGATTGCATTATGCTAGCATCTTTAGCCTGTTGTTAGGAAAGAATTCCCAACTGTTTCTGAAGTGGCCATAAACAGCCCTCTGCCATTTGGTACTATGTATTTATGCCAAGTGGCATTCTAAGCATTGGCTGCTATCAAACTAAAGTATCAATCCACTCTGAAAAATATTGAAGATGCTCCATGTCCTGCAATATCAAGTACTCAGCCAAGATGTAGTACTTTATGTAAAACGAAGCCCATCTCTCATTAGTCCACAAATTTGCTTTCAGCTTTAATTAATGATAAAACTGTGTGTATCCCCAACAGCTTTATCTTTGGTTTATTATCACTAAGTGTTTGACTTATGCCTATTTTATATACTTCATATCCAGGTTTACAAACATATTTCTAGGGCAAAAAAAGGCATTTTGTAAGCGGAGAAAAGCTTGGTAAGCCCTGGCCTAGACAGCTTATAGAATAATAGCTTAGAGAGGATGTCTTCTGACTACCGAGGCTCAGCGGTGGATGACTCCTGAAGCCTTTGCTGCTCAGGTAACTCTTGCTTGGGTCACAGCTCTCACGTGTGCCAGTTTCTAACCTGCTCCCAGACCTTCTCTACATGAACTTAACTAAATGTGTTTTGGACTTGGATGACCTAAGGGCATGCTTCTAACATGGTTTAAAAAACAGATTGACACAATTTGAAGTGTCCTTTCTAATTCCTGAACCATCCAGGACCCTAGAAGGGCTCTTCTTGCCTGGGAAAAGAATTATAACTGGGTATAAAAGACCTACTTTCCCCAGAGGTTTTCTTACGTTCTGGTAAAAGGGTAATTGCTGGTGTCTTTCCACCTGTCTGGTCTTTGAACTAAGCATGCAGCAGGCTATTGTTTCTGTTCTCCTCCACTCTCTTCCCACGTGCCAATGGGAGTAATGTTTCTTCAGCCTGCGTTCCTTCTTGTTAGTGTAAAGTGGATGTAAGATGCTGGAAGTAGTTATCTGTATCATTACTCTCAGGTCTCTATTGTTTTCTATTTAATAAAAAGCATAGCCCGAGGCTCACCGTCTAGTCTTTGATTGCTAATTCCCCAAGAGCTTTATTATTATGCTTTCAAATGGCACACCATAGAACTAAGTATTTTTTTTTTATCAGCTCTTCTATTTTATATGGGTTTGGATATGAGGAGTAAGTCTAGAGACAGAAATCTTTATTGATTTTATCAATGATGAAAGTGTGCATGCATTTGATAGAGCATAAACAGGAGGGTCCACAGTACAGGGAAGAAATTACTGTTTTTACTTACAAAGACCACAAAAGGACAAGAATTTTGAGGAGTTGTTTGACGAATCTTTGAGACATGTTCCTTTGCAAAGCTGGACACCTAATAGTGATATCTGTAAGTGATGAACTGCCCCTCTCCTTATCTGAAAGATGTGTGTGTGTGTGTGTGTGTGGTGTGTGTGTGTGTGTGTGTGTGTGTGTGTGTAAAAATACACTCTTAAACGGAGAGGCAGCAGATGGTGTGTTTTATTAAGCGTGGGCATTGCCCAATCTTGACTGCAATCGTTATCTTTGTGAGGCTAAAGATAGGGCATTTTCTGTCATTTAAAACCATAATGGCTTTCGAGAAGTTACCCTGCCAACCTGGTTGGGGCCGAGGTCATCTCTAGCCTGTTCTCTGCTCTGAGCTAACACAGGGCTGCATCTAACCCCAGGGCACCAGTTGTAACCAATCCACACATGTGGGCTCAGTCATACTGGTAGAACCTTGTCCTCTCTCTCCTGTTTCTATGGCCTGTTAAATGGTCCTTTTTACAATAGCAATAATAAGTCTTTTTAATAGTAAAAAAGAGATAATTTAAAACATTGATTAAAAAATGAATCAAGATGTACTGAATTTTGTGTAGACTATAGCATTCAATGTTAATTTATGCTACTGACAGTTTTGCATATTCTTGAATGCAAAATTTCATTTTTACAAATAATTTTTTGTGGTTTAAAACTGAATTTCAAACATCTAAATAATTAAATACAAAGAAGACAGAGTTATCCTTTGGAGTTGTAAAGCAAAAATCTTTGATTTTTTTTATATTTTAAATATAAGAGAGTTATGCTAAATTAAAAAAAAAAGAGGCAATGGTAAGTGACAAAATGCCAGTCATACTACTAGTTTGCAAATGTTGGAGAAGAGCACAAACACTAGAGAGATGCAATGAATGCAGATAAGAAGCTGCCCCACAGACTCGGCAAGAGCATCCTCCTCCTGAACCACTCGATGCCCAGGAAGACCCATTCATTCACCCATGCCTTTGCAGGCTCTACCTCTGGGACAGGGAAGCTTTGGTTCCTCTCTTCCCAGAGGTCATCTGGTAATATCTGCAGACATCATTCTTTGTCCCAGCTGAGGCTAGTGATGGCATCAAGTGGGTAGAGGCTGAGGATGGTAATCCACAAGGTGCAATGCAGCCCTACCCCTGTGATGGATAATTGTATCCTGCTTAGAATGACGTCAGTGGGGCTGATGTCATTAGATAACTCAGCTATACTGGGGCTGCATTTAGCTTTCTGCAGCAGGGGGAAAAAGGCCTAGGCTCACAGCAACTTAAATAATTAAGAATTTTATTTCTTCCACACATTAAGTGGTAACAAAGTTGCCAGACTACGGGTTTTGCTAAGGCTCAGTGATGTCATTAAAGACCCAAGGCCCTTAGAAGGAACCTTAGGAGATGGACATGTTAGGTGGGCAAATAACCAAAAGATGGTTGAGTTTGCTAGCAAAGGAAGGGGTTGCATGGATCTTGAATAGGTCAACAGTGAGGTTGGCTATAAACGAACACACATTTTGCTTCTGGAAAAGCCTCTGTCATTAGCCTGCCTTGACTGTTCAGGAAAGCTCTATCCACTCACTTTCTTTTCCAGAATACTCTGTGCTATTTCTGGGCAGCTCCAAGGGACATGTCAGAGTCAGAAGGGGAAAGGGAAATGGATGTCCTCATGGAGCAGAGATGAGGCTTTGGACAAATCAGGAAAACGCGTAGTAAGAAGTCATGGCCATCTAAGAATAGATCAGGACATGTAGACGGTGAAGCACACAGAGAGGTTTTTTTTTTTTTAATTGAAAAAGGCTGATGATCTAAGACTGTAAAATCAAAGATAAAGTCAATAGCAAATTCAAAAATTCAGGACAAGATTTTTTGACAAAGGTCAACAGCTAGTACATATGAACAGCAGAGGGGAAGAGAGGAGAGGCTGCTAGGAGAGCGCGGTCTTTACTCTGACCATGGGATGCTGCCACAAAGAAAAATGAAGTCACAGTCACCAGAAAGCACCTGATGATGAGCCCCAGCCCACTGCAGCCTGAAGGCCAAGGTGTCCTCTGACCTTAGAGGGGAGAAGCAACAGTTTGGTAAATGGTAAACAGTAAAATAATTAGAAAAATCTTCCATGGATATGGATTTGAAAGTCAAGTCTGATGAGACATAGATTCTCAGTCATAAGCTGTCCACAGTGCAGACAAATAGGTTGACCACAGAGACTTTCGTCCATCAAGCAGGCTCCGACAGCAGTGTCTGTACATACTGTTCATTTTTCTATTGCGGGTGTCTTTCCTCCAGGCAATGAATTCTTGCTCCTTCCTGGAATCTTCCATCCACCCTGCAGTACAAAGGGCACTCTTGCCTGCACGGCCAAGCTCTGCTGCAGCCTGCAGCTGCTCTTCGCCTCCTCTCTGCATTGTGTGCCTCTGACGCCTCAAATCTTCTCATGAGAACACGAGATGTGTCCAAATCTTCTCATGGGAACACGAGATGTGTTGGGTTCTGAGAAAGAACAAAAGAGAAATCCCTGCCCTGAAATGGAGGGAGTCGTCACAGTGAGACCTTGAGAAGGCATCAGGGGCCACAGAGCCCTGGGCAGTGTCTCCTTGTCTCCTTCTCTGAGGGAGGGGAGGAGATGGGTAGAAGGAGAGACTGAGCACAGTTGCCACTGAGGTCAGCAGAGGAAGGGCCCAGCTTAGATCTGCAGTCAGAGGAAGAGGTGGCTATCTGATTATCTGATTTGGGGAGTCATAGTTTCTTCATCTCCATCTGTATGAGCCTCCTGAAAAGATGATGTCCTCAGGAGTGGCCAATGGAACTAACTCCACTCAAAAAGACAGAAAGTTCCCCACACCTCTAGACTATACTGCGGGCAGTTGGTGGATGGATCGGAGGACATACCTTTTCACTGACCAGACAGTGGTGACATGTGAATGGTGGCGCATGTTCACCATGGTATAATGTGCCATGGAATAATTTTATAGTGTCATAGCAAATGAAGCAGAGAACAAGGAGGAGCCTAGGAGACAGGCTGTCATTGTAGTTGACCCGAAAACTTCAAAATCATGCATCTGCGACTGTGTTCATCTTAGCATATTTCAAAACACAATATACCCTATTTAAAACATATCCGGAACCAGGCGTGGTGACTTGCACCTGTAATCCCAGCACTTGTGGGACTGGAGCAGGGGGACTGCCATCAGTGTAAGCACAGCGAATTTCAGGCCAGCCTGATCTCAAAAAACAAACAAACATAACAACAATTAAATCCACACATGTAGAAAAGCTGCTGTTTCTCTTATACATCCCCTTAACTCATTCAATCCTCACTGACCACTGCCATTAATAATCCAATGTTAGAGACCTACAGCGGGGTCCAAGCCATCCCAGATTCTTAAGTTTAATAGAAAAATCACTTTTCCCATAACAAGAAATGCATTCACATAGAATAAGCAGAGTGCATTCTCATATGGAAAGTCCCACACTACCAAACTGTCCTACTACAGGTTACCGCCTTATAGTAAACTTCTCTCCATAGTAAGGGTCATTAGTTGCTCGTCTTGCTGTTTCCAAGTCAAGATGAACATTTTGTGCCAATGGGTCTTCCTATTCTGAAACTATTTCCCAATGTAAAACTCACAGTCTGTGTCTGGAGCAGAGACCCATATTCAATTCAGCATTCTGCTCATCACTGAGTCAATTCAAAGATTTTCAAGCTAAAAATTCCTAGAGTCACCATTTCTCCTTCTGTCAGTGGTCTTCAGGCACGTAGAGAGACTTGGTCAAGGTCACCAGTCATTGTATTATGAAATGAGAACGCTTTCCCTTTAAATTACTTTTTCTGGTGTTTTATACCCCACAGCCTTTGCCTTTGAGATGGTTTCCAAAGACTGAACGGCATAAATGCTACATTGAAAATATCACCTTGTAGTTTGCAAAGAAATCCATAGCTTAACGTATTTACATTCTTCTTTAAGAGACTTCACGTGATACCACTCAGCAGTAGCCCGCCACTTTACAGCCATCCTTCCTGCCTACTTGCCCACAGGAGCATTAGCAAGGACTTAAATCCCTAAGCTGTAACAGAAGCCGGTGGTTTACTGCAACCTGTTGTTTGTAAATGCGTAGCAGGTGCCTCCAGACCCGTAGGGAATCTAGAACTTCCTGTGAGTCTAGCAGTGGAGGAAAGGAAAAATGCCATTTCTTGATAATGGATCATGAATGTGACCTCTGAACCCACGACTCTCACCGTAGGTTCAAAGGACGAGCACTCACAGGGAAAGCTCCCACTGAACCATTCGGGCTTTTAGAGACATTTTGCATTTCAGTTTAATAGTGACGTAAATGACTACGGGTAATACAAAGCTTCGGAAGGAGCTGGAGCGGCAGGTCCTCACCAAGGGATGTGCCATCCTACTTCTGGGCAGAGGGCCAGGACTCAGGGCATGCAAGTGGAGCCTGTTGGTGCCTGATGATACCAGGACTGAGTTCAAGCCCGTGAGACTTCCCGAAGCCCCGGGCTTCTGTTTCTGGACTAGTGAGAGAAGGCAGCCATGCTTTGCAGCTGTCGAGCCAGAGGAGAGAGAGAGAGAGCTGCGCTCAGAGAGGGTCTTTCAGAAACTCGAATGCTAATCCTGTCTCTTTGATCGCGCGGTAGACACGTTCACCAGTTGATGCTACGAATCTGAATAGCTCAAATCTGTAGTAAATCAGGCTTCGTTTGTTACTCTCTGTGATAGTTTCTAAAAAGTGGCCTTTCTCTAACTCCTGAGCACCATCCTCCTCCCACAGCTCAGCTCCACCACGACACCCCTTCGGTACACGGAGCTCCGGGCCCGTACAGACTTCTCTTTTACCTCTATTCAAAGCTAGACCTTGTAAGCAGGTCTCTCCCACCCAGCTTTCCAATCCTCTCCTCATTTTCATAACACTTCCGAGGAACACAAGCCAGCATGGTGGGAGGCAGCCATGGTAGGTACATCGACAAAGGACACCAGTCCTGGTTCCAACTGTGACACCCCTCTTCAACGCCTAAACTCCTCACCGCATTGAAACGTTCATTATGCCATTCAGAAGTAGAGGTCTAGTGTGACAATTTTCTGTAAAGCGCCTCCATGATTATAAAGAGGAAATCAGTCACTTATTCTGCGGGGATTGTTCATAAGACTGACAGACATGCTCAGTGTGGAGCCGAGCGTTTGCACCTGGCCAGGAAACTGCAAGATGGGACAGAGGCGCTTCTGTTGCTAATAATTATGCCTTGGGTTTAATCACCAACTTCATGCCTGACAAAATGGAAGCCGAAGACAGGGGGAAAATGATGAAGCAATAGGTATTTAAATCATGGACCATTTTTCCCCGTTCAATTAGTATGGTGATGAGGAGCTCCATTTGTGAGGGATTCTAGCTGAGGCTGACAGGATTTTAAATGAAGGTTAGCTGAAATGACAGCAGTGGAGCTGGAGAAGTGACATACTTACTACAAGGAATGTGTCAGTGTTCTAGAAGGTGGAGACGACGTCTGACGGCCTGAATCTGAGCTCGGGAAGCTGAAAATGAAAAGGAGAAAGCAATTTGCTGCCTAACCTGTGTGTTCATAATATTTCTCTTCCTTTACCCAAAGTGGGGAGTGGGGCTCAGGAGACACAGCCAACCTGGGAGAGGAAAATAGAGGCATCTCTGTAAATTCCATTATTGATTACTTTTGGTGCTGGACAGTCTGGGCTATCATGTGGAAGACTGTGTCAGCCCATCCCACTTCATGCTAGTCTAATTGCCCGTTGTAGAGAGAACACACTGGAAAACGAGGGCGTCGTGGCTGGTGCTGAGAGATGGTTCTTTTCCCCAGTGAATTTCACAGGGGTAGGCGCTCAGTCGCATCCCTGCTAGGAGGCTGCTCGTGATCTCCCACTTTGAGTTCAAGGGCTGTTGAGATAATCCTTTACCTTCTCTCATTGCTGTTTGCCAAACCCACCCACCTCATCCCTCTGGGAAGGGGGCTCTGAGGACAGGCCCACCCTGTCACGAATATCAGTGCTATAATGGGCTTTTTCCAGTGTGCCACTTGGGGAAAAAAACCTTAAGAGGTGGCCCTGTTGAGACACCCATGTTTACTGCCACAAAATCGCATCTGAAAAGAAGTTTAATTAATTGAGCAATTGGGAGTTTAGCTATTCCAGTTATCTTCTGGCAGCAGAAGAGAAATAAGAAGACAAGAATACCTCTTACTGGACAAAGACCAAAGGACCAACTGTAATCACTTACTAATCAGACACACATTTGATGCACGCTGTGAAATTTTCTGGGCCAAATTTTTAATTTTAAGCTGTGTTCTTTCTAGCCCAGAGTTGCAGAGATACCCCCTCTCATTATATATCTACTGGCATATGCTCTGAGAATAATAATCGTTAGTTTAGCCCAAGAACTTGGTAGCTGCCTATGATCAATGCATCCATTCTTATTACTGTTATGGTTCATGAAATGAACCAGCCAAGAGCTGGCCTTCAGAAGACCAAAGCTGGCTGTAAGAGAACTGAGTCTCTACTGAATATCACCATTTTTAGCACGACATTGAATGCTTAAAATTCACGAGTCCGTTTTGAAAACTGTGTTTGATGATGAGATCTAGCTAGCCAATACATGAACCAAAAGAAAAGAATGGAACACAAGAACAGACAAGTTGTGCGGTAAAAAGACAGGACAGCAATAAACCTGCTTTCACTTAAAGCACACTCTATTCCCACACCTGGGGGTTGCAGTTATCAGAGAGAGAGAGAGAGTGCGTGCTAAGAACCGAGCTCTGAGGTCTCTGACGTCTCTGGGCTTCAGTTTTCAACGGGATGAAACTGAAAAAGTAAACCACAGACATTCCATATCATCCCTGTTTCGCAGGATGCTAACCACATCTAAGTCGGCATGTATTGAGCTGGTGACAGGCCGGAAGTGCTGTGTGCCTGGCAAGCTTCATCCATTTGCTGCCCCAACAGACCCATAAGAGAGATGTTTGACGCTATGTAGAGTTGAGGACACTAACACCTAGAGACATAAGCTCGGCATCCTCTCTACAAGCTCTGGGTCTCATGATGTGGGATGTGGCGTGTCAGCCATGTACCTTCTTCCGTCTCTCTCTTGACCTTTAGTTCTTCCTTACCAATTACATTTTTGATCTCGCAAAGTAATGCTTTGTCATTATTTAAAACTCAATCAATATATAAAAGTATGAGTAATACCACATAATCCATGACTTCATCATCCTGATAAATAAAACTGTGTATGTATGTGTTCTTGTATGGGGATGCACATACACTTGATGTGCAATGCCCCTCTATATGCTGTGAATGTGTTTTATTACCATTGGTTAATAAAGAAGCTGCTTTGGCCAATAGCCAGGCAAAATAGAATCAGGCAGGAAATCCAAGCAGAGATACAGGGAGAAAAATGGTGGAGTTAGGGAGACGCCAGCAGCAAGATGTGAGATAACAAGCCACAAGCTTTGTGGTAAGATATAAACAATAGAATTGAGTTCACCTAAGTTGTAAGAGCTAGTTAATAATAACCCTGAATTAACAGGCCAAACAGTTTGTAATTAATATTAAGCCTCTGTGTGGTTATTTGGGAACCGGTGGGTGGGAGAGAAACTTCCATATATATATACATGTATGCAATGTGTGTGGAGGCCAGAAGTTGACATTCGTGTCTTCCTCGGTTTCTCCAAACCTTACTTTTTGAAACAGGATCTTTCATTAACTCTAGAGCTCAAAGATTGGCTAGACTGCCTGCCCAGCAAACCCCCAGGAATCATCCTGTCTCTCACTCCCAAGAGGAGAGCTACAACCACGGACTTCCTTACCTGACACTCTGCTTGGGTGCTAAGGACCAGAGCTCAGGTCCTCATGCTGGCACCGCAGCTGGAGTACTTCACCCATGTCCCAGAGGGAAAAATAGTGCTATATTTACAATATTGTATCTCTCTATACACACACCTACCAGGAGCTAAAGAGACAATGAGTAGAAAAAAGTGAGGTTATTTCTTGAAACATAATGTAGGAAATCATTTTGTTTTATTCTAATAATGAAAAAAATGAAGCCAAGGAAATCACAGGTGGGCAGTCTTCTGCAATGTCAGTTTCTAAAGAAGCTCCTGAAGGTTAAAAAGAAAATACGATCCATTGAGAGCCTGGAGCTTTATCTATAAATTCATAGCTCAATATTTCAATTTCAAACAATATTAGCTAATTCTGGGCTATCAAAGGTGAAGAGAATAGCACGTAGCCCCCCCTCCTTCATTCATAGTGCGTCCCCCCACTTTCCCAGAGATTTTAATTATTCTCTGCTGTCTTCTTTCAGGACTAGGGAATTCCTATGAAACTCTAGCATGTATAAGAATGTGCTCTAAGTCCAGTGGGATTTATTGCTTACTCTTCTACCCCCCTTCACTCCTTTTATGAGCCTATTACTTTGAGATAAAACTGAATATAGTAGTAACTTATGTAAAAGTATCATTTAGTCTCTTTATATATAAAGAAAGCCTTGTGTGTCCAATAGAATTTATCCTCTGATAATTTACTTATTATTGACTGTCTAGAATCCTTGTCCTGGCTTATTTACAGTCCTCATTATAGAACTAACACAGGCCAGTGGATGCCAGAAAGCAAAGGAACACATTTGAAGAAAGCTCTTCTCGTACAGTGCCCGGCACGCCAGCCTGCACCCTGTTCAATATCTTCTGCGAGAACAAACAGAGCGGATGGCTGCACTCAGGAGCCAGCAGCCTCTCTGGCCGTCTTCCGCCTCTGGGTGATTGTCATGATTGTGGGCTGGTTCATTCTGGAAGGAATCATCTGCTCACCCATTGCTGCACCTGCTAGGGGAGCTGTCTGGGATGAGGCAGAAGTTTTCAGCTTCAAGTAATTGATCATTTATTTGGTACCTCCACAAGGCTGCTGCCCAAATAGCCATCTTGTCAGCATCAGCTCAGCGAGATCCCTTTGAAAACAGGCAGAGCAATGGCCTCAGTGTCCGTGTCCTGCCCTCAATACTGAATTCCACGTGTTTGCCAGTGTTTGAACTGCATGATGTAATTAGACAGACACCGTTCAGAGCAATGGAGGCCTCCAACGTCCTTCGAGTTTCTTCAACATACTGCTGTGCACAATTTTTAACAGTGCCTCCCTTCAGACAGAGATGGAAACTTACACTAGCCCAAAGGCACAAGGTTTCTTCCTCCCAAATTTGGCTCGAGGGTACTCAAGCAGAAACCTCAAGGGTGGCGGTTAACCTTAGTAGCTGTCATTCTTCCATTTTAATGTGCTATGAGAAATCATTCCTCCTGCTTTTCCTTTGCATATCTAAATGTTATGATTAAGTTTCAGAGTCAAAGGGGTCCGTAGACATCACCTACTATACCTTTTTAAACACCCCCCCATGTGTTTGTTTGCTACATAAACGGGACTGAATGTCTAAATTTACCAAGCACTGTGGCAGGCACGGGCAAAAGCAAAGCAAAACAAACAGAAAAACCAATTTGACCACACCCCTGCTCTCTGGATTCCTAGAGACTTTGGGGGAAAAGTGGGCAGTTTATAATACACAATATGAAATTGGAAGAAGAGATGGGAAAATAGGGCCTTAGTGAGTGGGTAGGACAAGTCAGGGGAATTCTCAGATAATTAACCCTTGAGTCAACCTTGAAATATTAGTTCAGTTTTACTAGATTGGTACTGAGGGCAAAGTAGGGGTGGAAATTCCAGTTATCTTTTTTTCAAATAATAAAATTTGCTAAACCTAAGGGACTTGAAATATTAATATTTTATTTCTCATGATTCCACAGTTGGGTTGGGCTGACTGGAGCCCTGAGTTCTTGTGCTCCTGGGGTCAGTAATACTGGGACCTCTGAGGGGTTGAAGATTCAAGATGGCTTCACTCACTTACCTACTTGACTCTGTCACCGTGGCTAGAATGGCCTTTGGGCTAGCTGAATCAGTCTCTCTGAGACTGAGAACATAAGCCTGGGTTTACTGTGGATTGGCTCCTTAGATAATGAATAAAAAGGTCCGGAAGGCAAGCCAGCCACTGGGAATCCAAAGAGAAAGTCTTATTAGTTGACAGAAGTCTTAGCTTAGGGAACCACTCAGCTGCATGCTGGTGGCTTGAAGCCATCTAAGAATAAAAGACTCGGCTGTCAACTCCATCTATAAACTTGAGGAAGCAATTAAGAGTCTTGACTCCTTTGTCATTTATCTGAAAGAAGTCTGTTAGCATGGACTCCTCCTTTGGGTCATCTTGAGTATTTCACTAGAAAGCTATGCGAAGAGCATAACTTAGGGCCTGTCACATTATAAATACAGCGACTTATTGTGGTCACAAGGAGAGAAAGTGCACATATGTGAACTGCAGAGAACT
>NW_004949109.1:8627713-8643123 GCF_000317375.1 Microtus ochrogaster
CTTAAGAAGCAAGACTGAAAAGGTCAAGGTACCTCCAAGTGCCTGGATTGCATGCCAAGTTCAAAAGCACTCAGAGCAATGCAGAAATGTGTGGCAGTCAGAATGGTATAACTCCTGAAAATGATGATCCATGCAAGTATCAAGAAAATATGACCTATAATAAAGAGGAATGTCAACCAGAATGGTCAGACCTGACACAGATGTTAGACTTAGCAAGAAAAAAAAAATAGTTATTGCATTTCCAGCCAGTGTGTTAAAATGTTAATTAGAGACATAAAAATACAAGAAAAACATATATAAAACTTGTCATAGGAAAAAACTATAATAGCTGAGATTAAAAATATACCAGAGAAGATTAATAGCAGATTAAATATTCCAAATAAAATTAGTAAACTTGAAGACATAACAATAAAAGTTGTACAAAATGGACACACAAGTAAAAAAATTTTTTTTTTTTATTTTCAAGACAGGGTTTCTCCGTAGCTTTTGGTTCCTGTCCTGGAACTAGCTCTTCTAGACCAGGCTGGCATTGAACTCCACAGAGATCTGCCTGCCTCTGCCTCCCTAGTGCTGGGATTAAAGGCGTGCGCCATTTTTAAAAAGATGTATTTCCTTTTTGTTTCGTGTGTGCCAGAGAGAGTGCAACCCTCTGGAGTTGCAGGAAGGTGTGGGTTCTGGGGTGCTCCAGTCCTCCAGACCTCCACAAGGGCAGCAAGCCCTCTTAACATGCACTACAAAAGCAAAATCCAGGCAAGAAGCAATTGATGAAAGACCTCATTCCAACAAAACCTTCAGCATGCACAAGGACCCAGCACCACAAGCCATCAGTCAATTAATGTTGTTTAGTTTAATTTTTAAAAGTCTGTTCTGCAAAAGACACTGGCAAAATAATGAGAAGACAGAGACCAGGAAAAATATTCATAAACATAGAAATTTGATGGAGTGTGTGAAGTACATTATGAAATCTTGAAATTCAACAACAAGGAAATGAATGGTCCAGTTAAAATGGGGAAAATATCTGTACAGAAAGATCTAAGAAAATGTACAGGGGGAAAATTAGTGCATGGAGGCTGGTGAGCCCACACCAGGAGAAACCTGCGGGTTTTAGCACAGCGTGCTTTTGCTACACATTGGAGATGATGGCTAGGGTTAAAAATAATCACTGACAGTAGGAAACACCCTTGGCACCGAGTGACAAGGATGCTCATTCGCTGTTGATGGGAATGCAGATTGGGACAGCAAGTGTGCAGTACCATGAGGCCGCGCTTGCCCTGTGGTCCAGCAATCAAGGTCTTTGGTGTTTCCTAAATCAGTTGAAATTTACATCCCCACAAAAGTGCTGAACACATGTGCTGCAGTTTTGTTCATAATTGTCAAAGCTGGAATCAAGACATTCTTCAGTTGGTGAATGAATAGGAGGCTACGGTATGTCCACACGATGGGAAATTACTCAATGAGCTGCCGAGTGACCAAAAGGCATGCAGGGACGGATATACATAGTGAGTCAGTCCACAAAGTGTAAGATTCCAAGTACAGAACTTTCTGTGTGAGGCACAACCACAGAGGGAGCAAAGAGTCAGTGGTGACTGGAGCTGTGAGAGGAAGGGAGTGAATTGACATAGCTAGGGCGTTTAGAGGCTCTGGAAACACTGCGAACTGGACTGCAATGGCGGACTCATGTGCTGCTCATTCATCCAAGTGCACAGAACTGTGCAGGACAAATAGTCCCCACATCAGTCAATGTGACGTACCAGCATTGGCTACGCATGGTAATAAATACAACACACTAATGCTATGTAACAAAAATAGAGAAGAATCTGATTCAAGCAGAGAACTGTCTATTATTGTGTGTTTGATTTCTCAGAAACTCTAATACTTCTCTAAAAATAAAATTATTCATTTAGAGAATATATCTCCAAGTTTTAGGAGTAAAAAATCCCATATTTACAAGGAAAAATGACTGAACCATATATTGAAAAACCCTATTGCATGCTATCTTATGCAACAATTGATATATTATTTTACTATGGAATATTGACACATAAGATCAATACTGATTTTTCAGGACATGATTTAAGCATGACATTTAACCATGGGAGAATTTTGTTTTCTAACACTGACACATTTATTATTGGCCTTGTGGTCTTCCATGAAACAAGCCTCAAGCAATTTCAAGGTGTCAGAAACATTAGGGACATTTCAAGCATGAAGTCAGGAACCAAAAGATATCTAAAAATGTCCATGCTCTTGATAATCTGAAAGCGTACTTCTAAGTAACTCCTTGGTGAAAGAAGGAATAAATTGGAAATGACGAGAATGCCAGATTTGTAAACTACAACTCAAGCGTCAGGTAGAAGATAGACTGTGGTACTGAATATTTACACTAGAAAGGAGAAAAGATTGAAAATTCAAGAGCTGAGTGTTCACCTTATGAATTTTTTTTTTTAAAAAAAAGAACTATAGGAGGCAGAAAAGAAGGGTAATAGTAAAGATTAGGACAAAAGTTACCATGTTGTAAAAAAAAAGAAGCAGGGATCAGCAAAGTCAAAGGTAGTGCTTTCTAAAAGACAAAATTGCCACAGCCCTGGTGGGGGCTCATTGAAAAAGAAAGGACGGGAGGAGAATGAAGATAGTGACGATACTTAATGCTTCTGAGAGAAAGTTATAAACAGAAATGTGCCACTAATACCAAAGCCATTGATGATGTAGAGCCAGTCATACTCAATTTGACTCAAGAAGAAAGGGAAATTCAGCGGGGGACATGCCTTTAATCCCAGAACTTGGGAGGCAGAGGCAGGCAGATCTCTGTGAGTTCAAGGTCAGCCCGAGGTACAGAGCAAGTTCCAGGACAGATACCAAAACTACACAGAGAAACCTTGTCTCTAAAAGCAACCAAACAAAAAGAAAGAACAAAGGAGTAATTCCTCCGCGACACTATGTTTGTTGAGATAATTTAATCAATAATTTGGACTCTTTCTATAATATCAAGATAAGGATTATCTCCAAGGCTCAAGCAAGTGAGGGCCGGAGGAGCATTGAGAGGTCATTTGCAGCATGGATTTCCCTGGGAAGGGGAAATGGAAGAGATCTCCTGGGTAAACTGTGGGCAGGGTGGTGATGGTGGTGGGACCATGAGGGATCGGGTTGGATGGGGTAAGGCAGGACACAGGGGGAGAATAATGAAAGAGATGCCTTTGGTAGAAAGGAGGTATTTGGGAGAAACCTTGTGCCAGGGAAACTTCTAGAATCCACAAGGATCACACCAGCTAAGGCTCCTAGTAATAGAGTGTGGAAAGCCTTCCCGCACTCTGCTCAAGGGACATTTAAAAAAAACAGTAGCCCTCCTTTATAGAGATGATAAAGGGCCAAGAAGGAAATCAGAGAAACAACACATTTCACAATAGCCACTTATAGCGTAGAATACCTTGGGGTAACGCTAATTATACAAGTGGAAGACCTGTATGACAAGAATTTTAAATTTTGAAGAAAGAATTGAAGAAGACACCAGAAAATGGAAAGAACTCCCATGCTCTTACATAGGTAGAATTAACACAGTAAAAATGGCAATCTTAACCAAAAGCAATCTGAAGATTCAATGCAATGGCCATCAAAATCTTAGCAAAATTCTTCACAGACCTCAAAATAACAACACTCAACTTCATATGGAAAAACAAAAAGCCCAAAATAGCCCAAGCAATCCTGTACAAGAAAAGAACTTTTGGAGGTGTCATCATCTCTGACTTCAAACTCTACTACAGAGCTACAGTACTGAAAACAGCCTGGTATTGGCATAAGAACAGATAGGAGGACCAATGGAATTGCTTGAAGATCCAGATATCAATCCACACATCTAAGAACACGTGATTTTTGATAAAGAAGCTAAAAATATAAAATGGAAAAAAGAAAGCATATTCAACAAATGGTGCTGGCATAACTGGATATCAACATGTAGAATGAAAATAGATCACATCTATCTCCATGCATAAAACTCAAGTCCAAATGTATTAAAGACCTCAACATAAAGCCAAGCACACTAAACTTCATAGAAAAGAAAGTGGGAAGTACACTTGAATGCATTGGCATAGGAGACCACTTCCTAAATATAACCCCAGTAGCACAGACACTGAGAGAAACAATTAATAAATGGGACCTCCTGAAACTGAGATGCTTCTGTAAAGCAAAGGACACATTTAATAAGACAAAAAGGCAGCCTAAAGATTGGGAAAAGATCTTCACCAACTCCACGTGGGACAGAGGACTGATCTCCAAAATATACAAAGAACTCTAGAAACTTGACATCCAAAGATCAAATAATCCAATAATAAAAAAATAGTGTATAGACCTAAATAGAAAACTCTCAACAGAAGAATCTCAAATGCCTGAAAAACACTTAAGAAAATGCTCAACATACTTAGTCATCAGAGAAATGCAAATCAAAACAACTCTGAGCTTCCATCTTACACCTGTAAGAATGGCCAAGATACAAAACACTGATGACAGCTTATGCTGGAGAGGATGTGGGGTAAGGGGAATACTCCTCCACTGCTAGTGGAAGTGTAAACTGGTATAGCCACTTTGGAAATCAGTTTGGCCATTCCTCAGCAAATCAGGAAACAATCTACCTCAAGACCCAGCAATACCACTATTAGGTATATACCCCAAAGACACTCAATCATACCTTAAGGACATGGGCTCAACTATGTTCATAGCAGCATTATTTGTAATAGCCAGAACTGGAAACAACCTAGATGCCCCTCAACTGAAGAATGGATAAATAAAATGTGGTACATTTACACGGTGGAGTACTACACAGAGGGAAAAAAATGACATACTGAAATTTGTAGGCAAATGGATAGATGTAGAAAACATTACAATGAGTGAGGTAACCAGACCCAGAAAGACAAATATAATATGCATTAGCTCAAAAATGATTTCTAGACATAAAACAAAGAAAAACCAGCCTACAGGCCACAACTCCAGAGAAACTAGACAACAAAGAGCACCTTAAGAGAGATATACATGATGTACATAGGAAAATAAAAAAGACAAGATCTCCTGAGTGAATTGGGAGTGTGGGAGTCATGGGAGATGGTAAAAGGGTAGAGGGGAGGACAGTGGAGAAAAATATATAGCTCAATAAAAACAATTAAAAAATAGTAAAGTTAACTACCATGGTCCTAAACTAACCTCAGAAACACTTCTACCCGTGAGAGTTGAAGCAAGAAGGCAACCATATTGTCAACCTCTGCTAGAAAACCAGTGTTGAGTGACTCACTTTTTTTTTTTTTATCTGATTACGGGTGGCTTCCAAAGCACTACTGTTATGGAGGCAGAAACAAAAAATTTTAAGGTAGAAGATATTGAAAATAAGAAATCAATGAGCAACAGAGATTGACAGTGTGTATTTTACCAATACATACCTTTCAGTATTGCTTGCCTACTTATTATGGTGTTCATTGCATTTTCTTTCTTTCTTTTTCTTTCCTGGTCATTGTATTTTCTTGATAATTGGCAGAGCTGTTTATTTTAAAGCCTAACTAATTTGGGTTAGGTTGTTTTAAACCCATATAGGGACAAATGACAGCTTAGCAATACTGAATCTTCTCACCCAGAAGCAGGGTTTCTCCTTGTTATAATATACTTTAATGTCACTCAAGGTTTCCTGCAGTTTAGATTTCTATTGTTTGGTTATATGTCTTTTTTTTTTTCCTCCTTTCTCTGAACTTTTTGGCAGAATTCACAAGTAGAGCCACCTGGACCTGGAGTTTTCTTAGCGGCTATTAGCTATTAATCTTCAATCTGTTTCTTCCTAAGAAGGCTCTGGCACTTAGAGGCTTTCAGGACATTTCCCTGTTTCTTCCATGGTATCAGATGTATTAGTCTCCAATTATTCACATCATCTCATATTACCCTTTAGATTTGGCCAGACTCTGGAGTCACAGTCACCCTCATCTTTGGAGCAGTGAATTGTGTCTTTTTTGTTCTCCCTGGTTTGGCCAAGTCCGGGTTGACCAGGATGTTGATCTCAGCGAGGGAGCTTTGGATGCAGGGGCTTTACGCCCCAGTTAGTGATTTGTTCTCTCCTGCCTATTACTTTCTGTCTCCTGTGTGCTTGAATTTTTCTACTCTCTAGTCGCCTTTTTATTTTGCTGTGTTTCATTTTTAGTCTGCAGCCCTATCAATGGGCTGCGGTACAATCGCTCAACATACTCATAGTGTCTGCTGATCAAACATGGCTCTCACTTTCGCAAGGTGGAAGCCAGTGTAACAGATTTAAGATTTTCCTTATTTTCTAATAAAGATGCTTGGTTCTGTGCCCTTTTAACTTGATTCCCAGGCTTTCCAACAACTGCATCTACTGTGTTTCCAATCAACTCAAACGCCAGCTAGTTTTCTTTTAGATTTATTTGTTGATTGGAGGTTAATTTAGAATTATGCTATCTAATACCAGATATTTGCATATTTTACATATACTTTTTTATTATTGATACCTATTTGATTCATTTATAGCTAAAGAACCATATTTTCAAAACCACGAATCCCTTTGGCATATTGAGACTTCTTTCAACACATTTGCAAATGGCTTACCGGCAACTGATGGAAATGTTAATATAATTTTAAACACCTTTCCACAAAGCTTTTTAATTCTATCATTTAAATTTTCTATCTCCTTTAAAGATAATATTTGTTCACTTATTTCTGGCATGGTTGTGTTAAATTTTTTGCTATAATAACTTTGTCCTCGCCTTCCTGAAGTCTTTCACGTCAGCTCATGTAGTGATGTCAGGTTGCCCTCATTACTTTCGTCTTTATTGGTGCATTTATTCTTATTTAAGTTTCATTTTCAAAATTTTCTATATTTAAGTTAGTTCTTTCTGCCCACTACTTAATTCTTTTCTTTTATGGTTATTATTTCGTTTTATGACTGAATAAATTAAGCATATTTATTTGGAAGTCATTTAGGTATTCTAAGTTATTTTGGTTTTCAGTCATTAATTCTTCACTGGTTCTGGATTTACTGAGTCACTTTCTTAGAGTGAAATTATTATTTTCATTAAGAGGATGGCAACTTTCCCACCCTTATCATTTCTTCCTTTCCCTCAGCGGTTTTACAGCCATGCTGGGAAGCCATAATTCTTTAAAATAAACAACTAAGCTGTTTAAAAATTACCAATATTAAATTAGATAGACAAAAGCTATAGCCATTAGACAGCTTTTACCTGCCTTTCAGACAAAGTAAATCCCTACCTCCAGCTCTGGTGTGACCTAGTGCAGTTGACTGCTGTACACTGCCATACACCAGGCTCTTGGCATCCTGCCAATTCAGGACATCCTTAACTTTAGATGAGAAATAGTGAAAGCTGCAAGGTCATCTTGAAAATCTCGGAAGACCAGGACATGGAGGTGGGGACTGGAAGGAAAGGAAGAACGTGACTCCCAAGATGAGCGTCTACAGACTGGGGAGATGGCTTGGCCATGAAGAACACTTAAAGTCCTTCACAAGAACCCAGGTTTGATTCCCAGCGCCCAACTTGTAACTCGGGTTTCAGGGGATCTGCCCTCTTCTGGCCTCCATGGATGTTTGATGCAAATGGTTCACATAAATACACTCGGGGACTCATTCAAACACATATGTAAAAGAAAAATAAATCTTCTACAAGCAACTAAGAAATGCTGAGAGCTGAAGAAATATTCTTCCCTGGAACAAGCACACCAATTGTTTATCCAATACCAAATAGTCAGCCCTGAAAATATATAGAGATAACATTATACAGACTGAGAAGATTTCATTTGTGTAATAAGGTGTGTGTGTGTGTGTGTGTGTGTGTGTGTGTGTTTAGCACCATTGATGAAAACAAGAATTTGAAAAAGAATGAGAAGCACATGGGATGGTCTGGAGAGAGAAAAAGGAAAATGGGAAATGATGTAATATATTATAATCTCAAAAAAAATTTTAAAATTTTAATATAAGTTTTAACACTTTTTTAAAAAAAAAAAAACAGCCACAAAGATTAGCTTCAGAAACTGAAGTAGAAGGGCTAACGGCCAAGAGTCTGCATGGTTAGCGATGGGCAGGGATGCCGCAGCTGAGCCGGTGAACATTGTCCCAGCACCCAGGAACAGCAGCTGGTGGATGCTGCCATCTACAGCTGTTGCCCACTCTGGTCAATTTGTTCTTAATTTCCACCAGTACTTCCAGTGAAATATGTGTTTTAGTTCACAAACATCTTTGTGACATCATTTACCGACATCAAAAGGGAACATCACAGTCCCACTAAGTCAATAAATCATCAGAACAAACAGTCAAAAACCTCATGTACAAATTGGTATAACATACACATCCGTGTTGTCCTTCACGTTTGTCCCAGAAATGAGAGTCTATGTAATGTTTTAGGAATAGGAATGATGGTTTTCATTTTTGTAGATTAAATTTGTTCTCTGGGAGCTCCATCCATGCATTTAGTGTGCTCTCTACCCTCACCCCTCTATTTCTCCATCGGCCTGCTAGCTCTGACCCCTCCCTCTCCCTCCCCACTTTAAGTCCCTTCCCTACATTCGTATCTTCCTGTTTTAGCTTGTGACACACTGACTTTAGCCAGAACTATGTGGCCACAGGCTTAGAACTGCACATGGAGTCTGGGTAGCTCATTGCTGGGCAAACAAAGAAAAACAGTGACTGTCCCTCCTCTAGGATCCATCAGAAATCAATAGTTGAGAAGGGAGGAGCATTTCCTGGTTTTAGTAATACTAAAACGTAAGTTTGTTATTACACTCATGTTTAACTTGCCACTGTCTTGGAAGCAACTCAGTGTTGAAGAAGACACACAGAAAGTACCCTCAACATTTGGGGGAGTGTGGACACAGCTCAGTACAGCCCACTGTGCAGGAAGCCTTGGGTTTGTCCTTTATACTGTAGAAACGAGACGTAGTGATGTACCATATCATCCCTGCACACCCTTGGGAAGTGGAGGCAGGAGGATAAAATGTTCAAGGTCATCTCTGTCATGTGGTAAGTTAGTGGCTAGACTGGGACACGCAAGCTCCTGTCTCAAAAAATGCACTTCATATTTTAAAACAGCTTTATTAATACCCAATAAATGGCACATAGAGTTTAAATTGGCGAGGTTTTTTTTATATGTGTGTATATCAGGAAACCAGGGTAAAGAATAAAACCATCCCCCATATTTTTAATTGACTACAAAACAATTCAGACCAGCCACTCACAGAGAATGCCATACTCCCACAGGCACCACAGGCAGAGGAATTGAAGTCAGAGCGTGGAGTTGAAGCAGGGGAGGTTTTCTCTTCTCTCCCCTTTAGCGTGGTCCTTGTAGGACGCCAAACTGAACTCACCAGGTGGTGAGTAAAGATGCCTACTACAAGAGGACACACACACTCACTAGCAGACTGGCTGAGCCCCAAACCCCGGAAGTGTGCAGACCACTGTGAGGCTGGGTTATCAGCTGCTGGTCACTGGGGGAAGGAACTCGCTGCAGCCACTCGTACTGGCAGTACTCATTTATGAAGTCATCAGCTTGGGCACAAGACAAGACTCCAGCCACATCCTCATGCCCCAGGAGGGTTTGGAGGAGAAACCAGTAGCTTTCCTAACTGATATAAGGGGGCTAAGAGGTAAAGGGGTAGTGTGCTGCTTAACCAAGACACTGGGTTGGTTGTGTGAGCCACTAACATGGCTTTAAAAGGACATCATTGTCCTTTTCTGAAAGGGTCCTCGGTGACAGATGGACTGGAAACACACAAGAGAATGACAGAATCAGCAGAACCCACCAGTAGCTAGGAGACCAGGATCTGATGGTGGGAGTCCCCGCTGTGTGCTGTAATTACCATTAGTGAATAAAGAAACTGCCTTGGCCTGTTGATAGGGCAGAACTTAGGTAGGCGGGGAGACAGAACTGATTGCTGGGAGGAAAAAGGCAGAGTCAGAGAGAGAAGCCATGGAGCCACCGGAGACAGAGATGCTGAAACTTTGCTGGTAGGCCACAACCTCATGGTTATGCACAGATTAATGAAGATGGGTTAAATTAAGATGTAAAAGTTAGCCAATAAGAAGCTAGAGCTAATGGATCAAGCAGTGTTTTAATTAATATAATTTCTGTGTGGTTATTTTGGTTCTGGGCAGCCGGGACAAACAAGCGGCCTCTTCCAACCAGGGTCATTGTGTACTGGTGGCTGTATGGAGCCCAGGCTTTCTCCCCTCTCCAATCCCCTCCCTCCCTCATCCCTTTAGCAAGAAAAAGGTGGCAAAGCAAAAGACATTCTCTCCCAACAGCAGGCCTCAAACGTCATAATTTAACCAGAGATGAATGGGGGAAGAGAAGGTGAGATGGGGCCTGAAAATGGACCAGACAGAACTATCAGTCAGGAGAAACGAGCAAAGTTCCAGGCTCAGCAGGAGAGTCACTGAAGGGCAGGATGGGGAGATGGTGGTAGGAAGAAAGAGACAGACTGCTCATGTCTGGAGCTCACTGCACATAGAGAGTGTAATATGCAAGGCTGTGAAGCTAAGACAGTTAAGAGGAAAGTTTCTTCTTATAGTTTGATTATGAAATGATTCCCCAAGACTCATGTATTCAAAGCTTCTGAAATCATTCCTTCTATCTGTGCTTTTGCCTTTCTAGATACCTTTCTTTACTTCTTACTGCATGCCTTGCTGCGTAGCTGGGTGACTGACCCATGGAGGCTCCTCTCCTTTTCCTTTGCTTCTTCATTCTTTTCTTTCTCTTCTATTTATTCTATCTGCCCGGCAGCCCCACCTATCCTCTCTCCTGCCTGGCTATCGGTCATTCATCTCTTTATTAGACCAACCAAGTGTTTAAGCAGGCAATGTAACACAGTTTCAGAGTCAAACAAATACAACATAAAAGAAATCAACACATATTTACATCAGGAAACAAATGTCCAGCAAACTAGGGAACAAATTTAAGACATCTTCAACTACTATTCCACTACAATAGCCAGCATGTCCAGCAACACTGCAGAAATCCTGCAGGCCCAGGTTTCAGAGTAGCATCACAACAGGTTCACACAGCATGGGCTCCAGAAGAATGGTTGACACTCTTCCAACTGCCTGAGCCAGGTGTATACTTTGGGAAGGGAACTTGGTCACAGTTAAGTCAGGAGCAGGGAGCTTTGCTTTTGTACTAAACAGAAACTGAATCTGGAACCTGATTATGGTAGGACTAGTTATTACCTAAAATGGGAAAAAAGTGTTAGCTGTTTATAGTGCTCAGCTAGATAAACATTTTTAATGACTAGTAGCATCTTTATCTAGGGGCAATGATGGGGTTACACAAATTAAGCTGTTTTAATTACATATATCTACACCTGCACACATGTAAGAGAATGTACCAGATGTATGTCCAGCATTTGCTCTCCTTACAGCTAAGGCTCAGATTTCTATTTTATTTTTCTTTCAAAGATGTTACATCCCGACTGCAGTTTTCCCTCCCTCCATTCCTCCCTGTCTCTTTTCTTCCCTCCCCTCCCCTCTTTCCCACATATACTCCTCTTCCATTTCCCTTTGAAAAAAAGGGAAAATCAACTGAACGTGGAATAACAAGTTACAATGAACCTAGGCACAACCCCTCTTATCAAGCCTGGAAGAGGCAATGCAATAGGAGGAAAAGGGTCCCAAGCATAGGAAAAGGATCCAAGACACCCCCACTTCCATTGATAGGAGTCCCACAAGAACACTAAGCTACATAATTGTAAGGTATATCAGAGGACCTAGCTCAGATCCATACGGCATCTGTGACTGTCACTTCAATCTCAGTGAGTTCCTATGAGCACTCTTTAGTTGACTTTGTGGGTCATGTTCTTGTGGTGTCCTGGACCCTCTGGTTTCTACAATCTTTTCTCCCCCTCTCTGAGAAGTTCCCCTGGCTCTACCTAATGTTTGATTGTGGGACTTTACATCTACTCCCAACAATAGCTGGATGATGCCCCTCTGATGACATGTGGACTAGGCATGGATCTGTAAATATACCAGAATATCATTAGGAATTATCTCTTTTTTAGTATGTTTGGGTCTATCTTTGATCTCTGCAATATTCTGCCTCTGGTTCCTGACCATCCAGCCAGTGTCAGGGGTGGGTTCCTTCTCTTGGCATGGGCCTCAAGTTGGACCAAATTGGCCACCATTACCCCAGCACATCTTGCAGAAAGTATCAAAGGTTTTGTGGCTGGGTTGATGTCCTAATCCCACAGCTAAGAACATTGTCTCGTTATAGAATATGGCCAGTTCAAGCTCTGTATCCCATTTATACAAGAATTCACAAAGATCACTTTTGCAGATCGTATTTTTAAGACTTATAGTGTGTTCACATAACTGATAGTTACTGACACTTAACACAAGATTAATTCTGTTAGAAAGCAGAGCCCAAGACAGACCCACACCCACTGGCTTCAAATCTTCTGAAGAGACTGACCCACTGGCACAGTGAAGTATGAGAAGCACAAACAGGGGACATCCTTTCATGAGTGTGGGGGGACATCATATATGTGAGTGTGCACATCTCCATGTGGTCAGCTTCAGGTATTGCTCTTCACAAGCTGTTCGCCTTGGTCTTGAGACAAAGTCTTTCATTGGCATAGAGCTCACTCATTAGACTAGACTGGCTGGCCAGTGAACCCCAGGGACCTGCCTATCTCTGCCTCCCCACCTCTGGGCTTACAAAACTGTGCCATTACACCCAGTAAATTATGTTGACACTGGTGTCAAAATCAGATCCTCATGCTTGGCAAGATCCTTAGCAACAGCCATCTCCCCACCCTGACAGGACAGCATTCTTTTAAATAGATGACAGCACTTCAATCTTATAACACACGCTTTTCAAACGAGTATTGACTCTTCACTAGGGTCCCCAAGGTAACTAAAAGCAACAGAAAGTCTGGCATCTCTGATTTCCTCTTTTTGTATCTGTCTCCTTTGACATTTGTGGGGTCACCTGCTAACCTCTATACCTAGGCACATTGGTCACTCAAGGAGAGTCTATCTAAACACTAGTGGTCTGCAGCCTAGCTCATCCCTTCAAAGGTAACGCCAAAATGATGGATGTTTGTCAATTTTGAAAAAAGAAATCGATGGATAAATAAACAGACAGACATTGGTGCACATGCCATGGTACGCATATGGAGGTCAGAGGACAACTTGTAAAAGTCAGTTCTCTTTTTCTACTTGTGGGTCCCTGGCATTGAACTTGGGTCATCAGGTTAATAGCAAACATGGTAGTTTAAATGTAACTGGCCCTCATAATCTCGTAGAGTGGCCCTTTTAGGAGAAGTGTCTTTGTTGGAGTGAGTATGGCCTTGTTGAAGGAAGGGTGTCACTGTCAGGATGAGTTTTGAGGTTTCCTATGCTTGAGATACCACCCAGTGAGCCAGCTGACTTCCTGTTGCCTGGAAGGTGTAAGACTTTCAGCTATTTCTCAAGCGCCACACTTGCCTGTGTGCTGCCATGCTCCCCACCACGACGATCATATCCTGAACCTCTGAACTGTTAGAAAACCACCCCAGTTAAATGTTGTATTTCTAAAGAGTTGCTGTGGTCATGATGGTCTCTTTATAGTAATCAATAAAAACCCTAACTAAGACAGCAAGCAACCTTACTTTCTAAACCACCTCATCCAGAACCCGGTCACTATAGATTTGAGAACCAGGAAAGACTTACAGGACAGACCACTCTCCAGACAATGACAATCATCTATGCTGGTGAATCTGTACCCTGGAGTGGCAATAACTATTCCATAATAATTCCCTAATAATCAGTTTGACCTTCCAAGCAATAAAAACTGACTAGAGCTAAGATGATGGTCAAGGAGGACACATCTGGACCAGGACTGCATGGCTATGCCTGCCTCTTTCCCCTCCCCGACCCAAGTCTTCCTTTATTTAAACTCAAAGCTCATTTAAGGGCTATGAATATGGACTTGGGGTCTCTGAACTTTGTTAAGCATCCCTTTCTCCATTGTACAACATCAATTAAATCTCTTCTCTTTGTCTTTCCCTTCACCCATATCTTTCATTGACTTGTTAGTGTGGGTGGCAGAGACTAGGTCCAATGCTCTGGACCTAAAACTCCACTAATCTGAGGAGTCACAGAATCTAGACTTTAATCCTTTGATTCTAACTAGTGTTTGGATTTAGCCACTAGATGACCAGGAGCCACTTAGTAGAAGTCAATACTAGCATTGATCCTACTGATCTTGGGCCATAGACACCATTCTCACTGAGACGGGGACACAGACAGATCCAAGTCTTTGTCTAAAGCTACACTGAAGAAGCACTTTGTAAATAACTATTCTCAGAATATTTTTTTAATATTTACTATGTTATGCTAACAGATGCTTCCAAACAAAAGGAACAGGAAGCTGGAGTTTTCTCTGTCTGCCATTCAGAATCGTTTCCATTAAGTCTGCCTGAAAACTTTACTGAAGAGCCCAGCATGCCAGGATGAAAATTACAGAGCGGCTCCCCAGCCCTTCAGCGGGTAATCAAGTGAAATTGAGCTGTTTTCCATATTCTTTGCTGATAATGCAAATGGACCCTTTAATGCAAACAGCTACACACATCCTACAAGTTGAAAAGACCCATGTGGTCCACGCAGATGCTTCCACTGCATACCATGGGAAGAGGAAAGTCTTCCCATAGCTATCGGCAGTAAGGTTTACCAGATGTCCACCCTTGAACGAATGACCAGGCCCAGGGAGGGTATACAGGTCCAGGTCAAGTACCTGGATAAATGACCTGTCAAGGAGTAAAGACACCTTTAGGGAAGTGACTGGGTCTTCCTAGATCCCCATGAATTTCTCTCCGCCTGCTCAGGGTCTGCTCTAGGAGACCCATGCTTGTGCTGCTTAGACACAAATGACTGGTTCATGTGCACGAGGTAGGTCTCCTGATGCAAACTTGCTTCTGACATTTCCAAATAACAATATGGAGCAGAAAAGAACTATAGGGATAAGGGGTACAAGAAAAAAAAGACTGTTTCCTCTCAGAGTTTGGACAGGAGCAATCACATTGGGGGGGGGTGTGCTGCCGAGAGGCCAAGGGGAGGAAAGAAGGAAGGGACAGCATGCTATGCATGGGAACACGCAGGGTGGGCCTTGTAGCTTCAGTGGTGCCTGAACTCTCTGGCCCTGAATTTGTAGGAAATGGAATAACAAAATTTATGGGGAAGACACTTTAAGCAAGAACGCTTGGAACATAGTGTGTATCTGGTAAATGCGTTTTTTTCTCCTTCCTCCAATGAGCATGAACCAAGGCCCTCTCACATGCTGCCCTTCCCATCAACCACCACTCCACATTAGAGATGGATGGGACAGTCCTAAGAAACACACGTCACTTCCGGGGTTTTGATCCTACTTCATGTTCTGGCTTTGTGGGAGCCT
>NW_004949109.1:8643645-8644224 GCF_000317375.1 Microtus ochrogaster
TGTGCCCTGGTGGGTGTGTGAGGTGGGGAGCATGCTCCTGTGCCCTGGTGGGTGTGTGAGGGGGGGAGCATGCTTGTGTGTCCTGTTGGAGTGTGAGATCACTCCAGAGACTTGGCTGCAGAGAGCTGTTGCCTGGCTTTTCCTGGGAGGAAATAAGGAAACATCTGTTCATCCCACGTAAGGAACACACTGAGAAAACTCGATCCAAGTCTAGTTTGGCCAGCAGGTGGGTTTGTTGGTGTTACAGCAGCACAGGTAATTTCGAGGCATGTGCTCCGCAGAGAAGTCCGCCCCAGTCAGTTGTTTCCTCGTGACACAGAGGTGATTGGAACCTCCAGAATGACACAGCCTCATGGACCTGTGAGGCCTTCTTGAGAGTTTTGTGAGTCTCAGGAGCCTGGAGAGTCTTGATCCTCCTCCATCCATGAGGGACTGTCAATAAATCCAACCTTGTAAGGGTCTCTGGAGATCATCACAGACACTGTGCTTCGAGACAGGATGGTCCTGTCTAGCCCCAAACAAAGAGCTGCCCTAAAAGAATGTTGTATGATGGAGGAAGGTCATTGGTTAAGTAATAAA
>NW_004949109.1:8644556-8649422 GCF_000317375.1 Microtus ochrogaster
ATTTCTGGAGATACAGAATAAATGTAAATATACAGAAGGAATCAGTTTCATGTTGTACTTAAAATGTCCCTTATTTTTATATAGTATAATTGACATGTGAGTATATGATAGAGTAAGTTTTTATATTATTTGGAAATATTACATAAAGTATCAACATTGCTTTTTTTCTTATTTTCTAAGCCTCTCTTAAATATATCCTTTCGTAAATTCTATATTTATCGGTCTAGATAGTGTGCTAAGTATTCATGGTATGCACAGGCACGTGTTTACGTGTGTGTGGCAGTCTCTGTAACCCCAATATCATCTATTTATCTATGTATTCTCCCCCTTGATTTGAAACACCACTTAATAACAGTAGCTTATTGATACAAGGAAATACATTCAGGATGAGGAAGTTCCCACTAAAATCACTGTAATTCATGACTAAGTACAGCAAAGACCAGACCAGGGAAAGTGTCTTATTACTTGTTTGACAGAAGATAATTCTACTTAGCTTTGTTTATAGGTGCATGAGTCAACATTTAAAAATATGTAAGAACATATCTGAGGAGAAAGAAAGTGGCAGAACGGGGTGGGTGGGGTAAAGGTGGGAATAAGAGCTCCTGGCAAAATGAATATCCCCAATATGGATATGCTCTGACCTCAGTACTTGCAGTCACAGTAGGTTAGATGAGAAAGGGGAGGACAGTTCCAGACTGAATTACGTGGTGAGTAAATTGACCGAAGGCAGAGACAAGGCCCTGGGTCAGACAGGAGGGCCGTGTAAGAACAAGGTCTTAAAAACAGCTTTAGTGCTATTCACCGGTATGGATTTCATCTTTCCTTATTCTTCGCCCTTCCCCCAGATACAATTTTTAAATATTATTTCAGTGTGGTTTTATACTTTATCTATTATCTTCAAGCTACAAAATGTATCATTCACTGTCAGTTTTGTGTTTTACAGGTCAAAATTGAGCGTGGAATGACCTTTCGCCACATGCCAAGATTTGACATATAGTGACGTCAGTGTCGTTTATTGTAAACTAGTATAATTTAAAATTTTATTCTTTATCCAAAGTTTAATGGTGTGTGTGTGTGAGAGAGAGAGAGAGACAGAGAGACAGAGACAGAGACAGAGAGACAGAGGTGAGAGGGGGAGAGGAGAGAAGCAGAAAGGCAGGTAGGCAGGCAGACAGACCCTGGGAACTGAACTCAGACCCTCCTGCGTGCTTGCCAAGTTCTCTACCACTGAGCTATAGCCCCAGCTCAAAGGTGGGTTCATTTTATGATTTTGTACTTGTGTGTCAAGTGACCTTATTTGTTATTTTGCATTACTCTTAAGCAATATTCTTGCAGCATGAGTCAGACTATGACCCCCTTTCTTCGCTTCAGTGGCTCTCATTCACCCCCAGGTTAAAATCTGAATTCTCTCGCGGGGGCTCTTCCCAAGCTTGTCACCCTGCTGTCCTCCTCCCTGTGTCCAGCCTCCTTGCTCGCTAGTCCTACTGGCTTTGCCCTCACTCCTCTGTCACCCTATTCTACCCTCCAGCCCTCACACCCAGTCTCTTCTAATCCACGGTTTACTGGGCAGTTAGAAGTCCTCAGCTGCACCACAAGCAGCCTCCACTGCACTCCGCCTCCCGGATCTCAGCACAGACTGTCTGTCTTCTCTGTGGGAGAGGCTCTTCTCACCTCTTCATTAGCTGTGTGGTCCCTGTGTACCACTCCAGGCTGAGGATGGATGTCAGCCTCTCCAGATGGCCTCAGGCAGGATTTAAGTACCTGTTCCTCTCCAGGTCGCATGCTCTGGGTCACCTCTCCACACCTTGTCCCTGTCTCTATATTTTCCTAAAATCCCCAAGAGCAAGGCACTGAATCTGATCCCCGCTGCACGTCCTTTCTCTCCTTCCTATAGCAAAGTTCCTGGTATCAGTGAGAACATGTCAGCTATTTACCCATTCCATACTTCCTTGCATATAATTAAGAAAACTAGAATTAAGGAAAGTTGCATACCAAGTGTTTGCAGCTGCTGCTTGTCTCCATACTTCCTTCTAGGTAGGATGCTAAGTGTCGGTGACCTACAGTCACAGAGACTGTCTCCAAGGGAAATGAGAAGATGCTCACAGTCTCCTTTTTCATTCTTTTTAACTTGCGATTTACACACATTTCCCATTCAAACCAGAGAAAACTGTTATTTTCAAACGTCTATAGAGATGTCATTGTATACATGATATAAAAAGAGCCAGGTCATAGCTAGTTTTGGAAGTCAGTTTTGCCGAGAAAGCGCTAAGCAGGCGAGTCCAACTTTTAGCCCATGCGCCTCAGGGTCAGAAGGCTGGACACCCCTGCAGCTGAGAGGAACACACGTGCTGTGAAGCTCTATAATCCCCCAGAGCTGCAGTCTGGGGGAGGGGGAGTTACAGGCACCTGCTGGCTCAGCACTTACTACACTTCTGTTTGTCTCTCAAGCCTAAAGGTGAGCCAGAGTCTCGGGCCCTTACTAAACTCTCACGCTCTCTAAACCTGTGGAGAGGCCTAAGGTTGCATGCTGGTGCCTCACCAATGTGGGATCGTGGAGCAGCCACGGTCTGTCTGCCTCTGTGAAACCCCAGTCCGTCCAAAGAAACCACACACAACCCCTAGCGCAAGCGCATTAGCATTCAGGCTTTCTGCTCCCCACACTCAGAAACTTCATTTGGGGACTTTGCTTAATACATGGTTGCTGGAACAATAAAGGCTGATTTTTTTTTCATTCACAATAGAGCTTTGCGTGAGCAAGTGCACGTGCTTTTCATTCAAGCTTAAATAGCCCCACTTAGTTATGAATAAAATCAGCGTTTATTGTACTAATAGTTCACAAACATGAATTAACGGTACCTAAAGATAAACAAGCTTTATTCCCTACCTTTAATTCTGACACTTCTTCCATTTTCCACTCTCTACCTCAAAGAGATATAAGAAATAAAAGTGAACGACATAGTTCTGTGTTTCCTTAATTTACTTACTCCTTTTTAAAAAGCTTTCTTTTCTCATTTTGCATTGCAATCCCAGTTCTCACTCCCTCCCCTCCTTTCAAGCCAGTACAAGAAGTAGGGATAAATCCTGGTCTCACTGCCAGTGGCTGTCACCCACATTCAGAGGGCCTAGTTTGGTCCTATGCTGGTTCTTCCGCTGTCAGTTTCGTGTCGGTGAGCTCCCATTAGCTCAGGTCAGCTATTTCAGTGGGTGTTCCCATCATGGTCTTGACCCCTTTGCTCATATTCTCACTCATCCCTCTCTTCAACTGGACTTTGGGAGGTCAGTCCAGTGCTCTGCTGTGGATCTCTGCATCTGCTTCCATCAGTTGCTGCATGAATGTTCTATGATTACATTTAAGACAATCTGACTGCAGGGCAAGGCCATTTTAGGCACCCTGTCCACATTTGCTTAAGGTCTTAGCTGGGGTCATCCTTGTGGGTTCTTGGGAATTTCTCTAGTGTCAGGTTTCTTGCTAACCCCATAATGGCTCCCTCAATCAAGGTATCTTTTTCCTTGCTCTCCCTCTCTGTCTTTCCCCCATCTTGACCATCCTGTTTGCTCAAGTTCTCTCCCCCTGCCCTCCTTCTCCCCTTCTGTTCTCTCTTCTACCCCTACCCCCATGCTCCCAATATGTTCAACATCCTTATCTATCAGGGAAATGCAAATCAAAATGACTCTGAGATAGCATCTTACACCAACCAGTCAGAATGGCTAAGATCCAAAATACCAATGATAGCTTCTGCTGGAGAGAATGCAGAGTAAGGGGAACACTCCCCCCATTGCTGGTGGGAGTGCAAACTAGTACAACCACTCTGGAAATCTGTATGGCAATTTCTCAGAAAGTTAGGAATCAACCTACCTCAAGACCCAGCAATACCACTCTTGGGCATAAATCCAAAGGATGCTCAATAATACTGTAAGGACATTTGCTTAGCAATGTTCTTTGCAGCATTATTTGTCATAGACAGGACCTGGAAACAACCTAGATGCCCTCAACCAAAGAATGGATAAAGAAAATGTGGTTCATTTACACAATGGAGTACTACTCAGCAGTAAAAAATAATGACATCTTGAAATTTGCATGCAAATGGATGGAACTAGAAAAAGAAAACATCCTGAATGAGGTACCCCAGACACAGATAGACAAACATGGTATGTACTCACTCATAAGTGGATATCAGACAAAGCAAAGGATAACCAGCCTATTATCCATGATCCCAGAGAAGCTAGGTAACAAAGAGAACCCTAAGAGAACACAGATCCCCCTGGGAAGGGAAAATTGACAACATCTCCTGAGAAAATAGTTTTGTTTCTTTTAACCCCAGTAAATGTGAATAAACATCCTTGGACATTAAGGTCTCGGTCTTTCTTCACCTCATTGCACTGCTCCTGACAGGAAGTCTCAACTAACAACTGCAGGATCTGGCACCTTGATTTTCTTTCCTGAAAACTTTGATTTACTCAGTGTGAAAGGGTCTTTCCCAGAGGTTTTATGTTATGACTGACCTTTGCAGTATTTAATGTTAATATCTCCCATTTGGTAGACAACCCCTGAGGGGAATTCCGCACATCCTCATGACATCTGAACTGGTAGTCTTGTCTGAGTGCAAAGGAAACAGAACCTAAGTCTTAACCAACCAGGCTACATCTGTAGCACAGCCACTAAAATGGGGGATGTCCAGGTTGAAATTCAGCCTTTCGTTTCCAACAAAATGACCAGGGAGAGAAAATTCTAGTACCAGTATAATTGAGCACTATTTTTTTTCATTTGCTTGTTTGTTATTTTTTTTTCTTTTTCAAGACAGGGCTCCTCCGTGCATCTTTGGAGCCTGTCCCAGAACTCGCTCTGTAGCCCAGGCTGGCCTCAAA
>NW_004949109.1:8649592-8657278 GCF_000317375.1 Microtus ochrogaster
CCACCATCGCCCGGCCTAAACACAGGTTTCTTTCAAGTGCTTTTTGGTCTGGGATTCCATGGCTAACTCTCTCTCAGGTTAGAAGTGAATGCTCTAGCAAAAGCTGCCTGCAATCAGAGTCTTCACACCCCACACCGTGTGTGACGGGACACCAGAATCAGGGAGGGGTGCTCTGTCATGGCTCTTGAGGCAGAAAATTTACAGAAATTTTAAGTGAAGATTGAAACTTTAAGTGAAATTTTAGGCACAAAGACAAAAGCTATCCCCCCTTTGCCCCACAAACCTGAAACTTCTAATGACTACAGAATACAAAGAAGTTTATTTTTCTTTTTTTAAAGACATTATTCTTAATTATATATAATTATTCTTAATTATTACATATATACATGTAATATATATTATATGTTTTATATGTAATATATATATTATATGTATTATATGGGATGGGAGCATACGAGTGTGGCATGACTGTGTGTCCCTGTGGGGGTCAGAAGAGGATGTCGAGTCCCCTGGAGCTAGATTTACCAGCAGTTGTGAGCTGTCTCTTGTGAGTGCTAGGAACCAAACTTGGATTCTCTGTAAGAATAGTACACTCCAAGCCATCACTATAGCCCCATGTATAAATTTGCTACTCAAATTTCATCAGGTTTGACCTCTAAAGGCATTGAACATTAGGTGTCTCTAGTGAAACAGTGACAGAGCACAAGGCCCCATTCCAATGGAACTAATGCTTGCATTTAACAATGAATTTAACACTAAACCCAAGTTTCAGATGCACGCATCACTTTGTCTAGGCCCTGCCTCTAACGCAGCTGAACCGAAAAGTGCCGGCTCACGCATTCTCCTAGCGCCCTGGATCCTCCTAACCTCAAAGCAGGAGCAAGCTGACTTTCCTTCTCCTTAGCAGGTAGGAAGATGAGCACAGATGCTTGGTGCCCACGTAACTCCATAGCTCCAGGTCAAGGGAAGAACATCCTCTTGCCCAAATTAAGGTCAGTCTGCACCACCCAGAAGCAAGAAGTGTGTCTGTTGAATAAGTAGGCCAACTATAAATTGTTGAAATCAGTGATGGGGCGGGTCCCACAGACTTGAGCATCAAAGGCCAAGATCAAAGAGGGATGATGTGGGTCATTTTCTGGAAGGGGGCTGCTCTTTAAGACCGTGAAATAGCAGTACATTGATGGTAAAAGGCGAACAGACAACAAGGTTGGGGAGTAAATACTAGAGAGGCCCAGAGACCATCATCATGGATAGCTTCATGCCAGCCTTGTGCTAAAGCCCCCTAATACCACCTTTTCAGGCCCTGAAGGGGGAAACTGTCAAACAGCCCCACTTTGAGCCACTCTGCTTCCTAAAGAACCCCGTGTCACCCTGAGTCCCAGACACGTCCTTCTTGGGTGGTGGTAGCTCTGCGTGTTCTGAGCAAAGGAAGTGACTAATTCTAGATTCTCCTTCAGCTGCACAGCAAATCGTTCTCCCAACGCTTCACTCTGCAGAGGCCCCAGCAGTCTAATTGTCCTGAGGAAGAATGAGCAACGCCAGCTGCGAGCTGCAGAAACGCACGATCTCCGTGAGTAACCAGAGGCCCCGCTGAATCTGACTGGAAGTAAGTTCAGGGCAATCGTTCTCATGTTTAAAAATAAGACCAAACCAGGAAGCATGGGAAGGGGTGGACTCAAGATCTAAGAAGAGTGTTTGCTGCAACATCCTCAAAATACCTCCTCTTCTTGTGTGAGGAGGAGACAGGGAGGAGTGACATGGTCTCTCATCTATTCTGGGCACCCGACTGCCTACAGAGCAAAGTTTCCCTGCTTAGAGGGTTCTTTGTTTGTTTGTTTGTTTGTTTGTTTTCCTTCATTCCTCCACTGCCTTCTCTCATTGTTTTTGTTCCTTTTACCCAGAAGAACTTTTAATGTTCACTAACTTGTCCTCTGCCATTCCAAGCCACTGTCCAAGATGTTAGTCTCCATCCCAGCCCTTGCAAAAGAAAACTCCTCAATGCCGTTGCTTTCGATTAGGTTTCCTAGGAGCAGAACCTGGGGCGAAGAGTCTCATGGATGTCTTTTCCCAGAGAAGGGCTCTCAAAACTGGAAGCCACAAGCAGGTTGAGCCAGAGAAGGGCCCTAAGAAAGCATGTGGTCTCAGTGGGTCTGGCTACAGCCAGATCTCCAGGAGAACTGAGGATGTGAAAAGTTCCAGAGGGCCGGCCCTCAGTAGGTCTAGTGCTCACTCCCCCATTAGTTCTATCTTGGCTGTGGTCTAAGGGGAGTAGACAGGAGAGACAGAACTCCTAGTCAAGCAACACATTTGGCCTGGGGCAGTTCTCCCAAGAAAGAGTTTCCTGACTCATAAAAATAAAACAAAACAAACAAAAGTCAAAACGCACTGCATCCGCAGTGCCCTCTGCACGGCCACCAAGTCCATCCTCTTGGAAGATACAGCGCTTTCTGATACAGTGTGAATGAGGCCTCTTCGTGGAGATGGCAGAGAGGGCAGCCAGGAGAGCCCTCTCTTCACTTGGGGTAAGAATGCAGCTATTGCCTCGCAACTCATGGGTGGCACATGTCTCAAATTCACAGGATAAAGACACTAAAGAGAATTCTGATAGTTTGTTAAGATGTAGGAAAGAAAAGGCAATGAGTTATTTGGGTCCAGGTAAATTAATCCCAGAAAACAGAGTGACAGGATATGTGGCTTATTCGGATATTTGGTTTAAGGGGAAAATTTTAAATAACAGGTGGGACAGTTTTGATCTTTGAATTAATTCAGTATTTACAGTCAGTGCAACAGAACAGGGGCTTTGAAGTTAGAGATTTGGGGCTCAAATATTAACATCGCTACTCTTTAAGGCTGTGTGGGATCCGTTATGTGATTCGAGGCAAACCATTCAAACTCTGAAATGTGTCCCTCCTCCAGGACTTGGTGAAGATGATGTACACCTACCCACAATAATTCACACTTTTAGAAAATATGTCTGTGATGCTTAGCAAAATACCTGGTATCTGGAACTCTGTTCTTGGGGTCGCAAATACCAGAAAGTGGGTAAAGCCTTAACAAAGAGGAGCCTGGGGCTGAGCTGAGCTCTGAGATCATTTCAAGAGTCTTGAGCAAATCCTTCAGGCAGAGAGATCTCTTGTCTGGCAGGAATGGGCCTGCATGGTTCCTCAGGTTCTGCTCTTTGTTTTTCGTCTGTTTGTTGCTCTTCTCCTTCCCTCAAGACTGGCCACTCCTCCTTCCTTCCTAAATGGGAGTTCTGGGAGCTGGGACCCAGCTGCCACAAAGGAACGAACTCTCCTCTGAGGCCATTCCCCAGTTCCACGTGAGAAGAGGCTAACTGGCCACGCCTGGGTCACATCCACCCCTGGGATGATGAGCTGTGCCTAAGACAGGTAAGGCACCATTTTCCATGAGTTTCAAGGAGAGGAGCAGTTTCCAGAAGAAAATAGGCAGTGATGACAACTGCTACCAAAAGGTCATTCCATAATAAAGTGTTCAACAACGAGTGATGCCACTGTCACTCACAATGTCACTTTAGGATATTCCTCAACATAGACAAGATAATATTATGAATTGCTAACTAGCTTAGGTTTTGACTTCACAAATCTTCAACTTCCTGAACAGAGATCTCTCATTTGTGATGGCCTAGCTCACAATATCCCAGAAACCCTCATTCTCAGGGTGAACCCGGCCCTTATTTTATAATTTATGTAACAATCAATGCCCTGTATTATATTAATCAGCAATGTGGACATCAGAAATTTGGCTAATAGTGAAACAGAGGCTTGATAATTAGCAGGATGGATGTTAGAAATGGACTTTTGACGTGGCATTTCCCTCTGTATGCTGTGAATACCATTGGTGAATAAAGAAACTGCTTTGGGCATATAGCAGAGCTATAGGGGAACAGAGCTAGGTGGGGAAAACTAAGATGAATGCTGGGAAAAAGGAGGCAGAGTCAGAGAAACCATGGAGCCACTGGAGACAGATGTACTGAAACCTTGCTGGTAGGCCATGACCTCGTGGTGATGCACAGATTAATGGAGATGGGTTAAATCAATATGCAAGAGTTAGCCAATAAGGGCTAGGGCTAATGGGTCAAGCAGTGATTTAATTAATACAGTTTCTGTGTGATTATTCTGGGGCTGAGCTGCTGAGCATCCGGGAACCAACAAGCAGTCTTCTCTAACAGATTTTCTTCACCTCCTTTGAGACAGGATCTTTCATCATCCTGGAGCTCACCAACTGAGTGCTGGGCTCACTAGCTAGCCAGTGAGCCCAGGGATCCGCCTGCCTCTTGCTGAGACTACAAGCTTGTGCCCCTTGTCTAGAATTGTTGAAGTCAGGTCCTCATGCTGGAAGACAAACACTTTACTGACCTCGCCATCTTCCCAACCTCAGAACACATTTTAAGAGTGCCTCTTTCTATATCACACAATTCTAGCAGTACGAGATTACCCTGCAGCTAAACTCTTCCCTGGAAGTCTTCTGTCATCCTGCCCATGCAGAAGAACCCTGTGGTCTGGGCCTTTGGGGTTTTCTATATACCGTGAATGGCTCCCAGCGCAAACTGACAGCTGGAAAGTATTTAATTGCTCCATTCATCTATAGCAATAAGGATTAAGTACGTCTTGGGAATAAGAGCATGCCACTTTCTCTGTCAACAAAGAGCTTACCTTGCCAGCCCCACTGCACTTATTAATAAATACATTCATATGTCAGTTAAAGAAAAGGACCATGGAGGATCATGTCCTCACAGACATCTGTGTTGAAGGAGTAGTTCAAACCTTTGTTGCCATGACCCACATGACATTGGGTTATGTTTATGACATAGTACAGTAACCAACTGAGCCCAGCACTGGGTAAATTTCTGTACAACAATCATCCTATCCTTTAGCACTGAAGAAGGCAATTGGGAAATAAATTAAGTGATGGCAGAATAATCATGCACTTGTTTCAAACTTAGGAAAAAATAGCCCTTTCCAAATATTATTCTACTCAAATACAGCTCATAATTGACTGTCACAAATGCCACAACCAAGCCCCTGAAATGCAGTGTGTGTGTGTGTGTGTGTGTGTGTGTGTGTGACAGAGATCAATACAGCATTAGTCTACTTCATTGCAGTGTAGCACGGTTAACAGTGAGTGCTTTGGAGTTAGACAGACCGAAATTCTAACCCTGATTGTGCCATTTGTAATTTCCACGAGTTACTAATCCTCCCACTAACCTGCACTGCAAACAGGATGCTAAGAAGGACTGAGGAGGCAGTGGACAACAGAGACACAAAGCAAGCTCTTAGTTAGCCAGCTAACACATTGCAAAATGTCTCCAGGACTAAAGATCTGGGGAAACAAGCCATTCTACAGACCCTTGAGAACAGAAGCCAAGCCCTCTAGAGCGTGGCTAACAAGCTGGTAAACTCCAGCGCATCAAGACCATATGCCCACAACAAAACAACCAAACAATAAAACCTCGAACTAACAATGCCACCTCTAATATTAGAGAAGGTCAGGAAGCAGAACCTCTAAACAGACAAAACATTGCAAAATAGAAAAACAACAGACAATATAATCATTAACAGTTATGTACTGCTCAAAACAAGAGAGTAAATCAAGCCCAATAGCACATAAGTAATAATACAATGTTCTCAGAGTCTGATGGTAGAAGGCTGGACCCCTACAGCCGTAGCAAGCGATGTTCAAATACCTATCCTTAATACACCAATTACAGAGGCAGGCAATAATGAAGTAGGGAAAGGAAACTTACTCAGTCTGATAGCCATTCTTTGTTGTATTGTGGACTACATTTGGAATGAACTGAACCCCAAGAGGCTGGTTACACCTGTGAGTAATTTTTCTTAACTCATTTGAACTTGGAAGATCCACCTTCAGTCTGGATCTTTTGAGGTGGGATGGTGCAACATTAATCTGGAACACGCCTTCTGGTGGTAGCCCAAATAAAGGACATGGAAGCCAAAATAAAGGAAGTTTTGCCTGCTTGTTCTTGTGGGCAAGTTCATCTCTTCATGGGCATTAGAGCCTGCTTCTTAGGGATTCCCGGGTATACTGAGACAGCCAATTTCATGGACTTTACGAATACTGGTTTTGTTAGAAAGTCATTGTTAGACTAGGGGGATCGCAACCTATGAGCCACTCTAATAAATCCATATATATATATACCCACATATAAATAAATCTGTCTATCTATCTATCTATCTATCTATCTATCTATCTATCTATCATCTATGGATGAAGGAGAGAAGGGGAGGGAGGGAGAGTTATTCATTTTTATCAGTTCTGACCTTGTATTCCTCTAGAGAACCCTGAATAGTACATTCAATGTGACCACATTATGATGAGAAATGAGGTTCAGTGACCTCCATCTTCCAGATTCTGACATAAGGTGTAGGTTTAAATAAAAGGCCTAACTTAGGTATTATAACTAAGCCATCATTGTCAAGATGCCTATCTGCCCATCACTGGTCCACCATTGTCTCAGCTCTAATCTGCCCTGAAAGGTAATAGTTTGTCAGAACTCTGTGAACTCTCTCCTGGGGGATAAGTGCTCCCTCTGGCTGGCACTGGACTTCAGTGTTCTCTTCCTCTCACATAAGATTCCTGAGGAAATTCCAATTCCTTGAGGCGCATTCGTTTACTATTCTAATGGCCAATGGTAGGGGCACAATCATCTCATTAGAATATCTCGTTCCTGCCAGGAACGATTACAACATTATGAAATAAATAGCATCACCTAAGAGTTCAAGTCCGGTTCACCAGGGAAAATTAAACATTATTCATGGTATTAATAGACTAAAGGAGAAAGAAGAAGCAACAGATCAATAGATGCAGAAAAATCATTTGACAAAATTTCAACATCCATCGCTGATAAAAAAATAAAATTGGAAGAAATTCTTTTTGCTGAGGAAGACTGGGAATATAAGAGGACCTCCGTTCATGATGATAAGGGGCCATGGGAAGGAATGGACCATAGGAAATTACAGGCCACACGAAAGTACAGGCCATGAGGATTCTCATTTGTTGCTGATAGAAATACAAACTCACAGCTCACAACCACCCTAAGTTTCTTTCGTTTTTAGATTTTTTATTTTTATTTTATGTGTATAGGTGTTTTGCCTGCATATGTGTCTGAGTACCACACAAGTGTCTAGTGCCCAACGAGGTCAGAAGATGGCATCAGATCCCCTAGATCTAGGGTTACAGATGGTTATGAGCCATCATACAGATGCTGGAAATTAAATCTGGGTCCTCTGCAAGAGCAACAATTAAACAATGGACTTACACGCTGACTGCTAAGCTATCTTTCCCCCAATCCTAAGGTTCTTTAGAAAAACATATCCAGTTCTATACATTTATTTCAAGAAACATGAAATCTTAAGATCATGTCAAAACTATGTATGAACATTTACAATGGTGTTTTGCATAATCTCTAGAAACAGGAAGTGTCTCTATGACCTTCAAATGATGAGTAGATAAACAAGCTGTCGTCTAACTATAAAACAATGTGTCCTTTAGCAGCAAAAGGAACAATCTAAGAACTGAACAATCTCAGATGTATTGATTAAGCTGAAGAAATGAAACTAGATTAAAAACTAAATGCTGTTTGATTTCATTTATCCAGTAATTTTTAAAAACAAAGCTATGGGGGTGGGTGGGAGGAGGGATGGAGGG
>NW_004949109.1:8657378-8663777 GCF_000317375.1 Microtus ochrogaster
GAGAGAGAGAGAGAGAGAGAGAGAGAGAGAGAGAGAGAGAGAGAGAGAGAGAGAGAAGCAATGGGTGAGCAATCACAAGCGAGCAAACCCGACTGAGTTTGGTGCTGTGAGTTAAGACGCAGAGCGATGGCATCTCGGATTTGTCTATATGGCCGGAGGCAGAGCTACTACATGAAAGTTTTTTAACAGGAGAGAGATCCGCACAAGAGTGCTACTCTCCACTTTAAGGGGATAAAAGGCAGTTTTCTCTGGAGCCAAGCAGGAATGATCACGCCTCATAACATGTTCCAATGTGGTAACAGTGTTGCGAAGTTTTTATAGAAAGGGAGAAAAGAGAGCCATAAATCAAGGCACTTTTCAAATACACCGATAGAGTTATCCATCACATAGGTGGATTATGCCGAGGCAGGGGGATTTCGGCATGGATTTCAGGTGCTATCTAATGGCAGTCTTAGCCCTTAGGCTGGAGGAAGCCAGGGGTCTGTTAACACGTCCTCGGAAGTTTCAGCTGTTAGTCCAAAGGGTGTTGGTTGGACACAGAGATGGCTAACAAATGACTAAAGATAGCCTGCAGTTGGCTGCCCATTGGCTCTGGATCTGCTACAGTCCAACCTCCCCACTGCTGCTGGGGTTCTTATCCGTCAGTTGCTTGGCAGAAGAGTCTGTGTAAGGTGTGGTTCTTTCCAGAAACGTTTGTTTACCAATACATTTATAAATGTATCTTCTGTCCTAAAGAGAGAGCCAGTTCAGGGAATCACAGTTTTTAAAACCACCCCCTTAGAAAAAGCTGCTGAAATGTTACCTTTCCTTATACCTCCAGAGCAGGCTGACTCAGAAATAAGAGCCCAAACTGGAAAATGATACCGCTGAGATAAAGAGGGAAGGTTCCACCCAAGTACAGCAGGCATTAACAGAAAACATTGACCAGGAAATATTACTTCAGTGGGAAATTAAGTTTATCGCCATGACTTACACTGTCTTCCTGTGACGTGCCAGCAGACCCAGGGACTAACCTTTAAAACGGGCACCCTTTAACCAGGAAGCATTTTTGGCTTGGAAGAACTTTCCACTTGGCTTTTACGTGAGATGAGATTACAGCAATTATTCTGTCTGCTCCTCTGTGTGGATTAGTAGCTCTTTCTTTCAGGCACAAAAGTGATGCCAAACCTGGCAGCAGAGGGAGGCCTGGGTTCAGGCTCCCTCTGCCTCTCAGAAGGGGAAGGGGTCCTTTCACAGCACTGCCCTAGGCTTCAGCCCAGTTTCGGAAACAGTGGCTATTTCTTCAGTTTGGAAAGCAAACTCAACACCTATTTCATCCTGAATAGCATGACTGATCCAGGCTCCTCAAACCATGCTCCTTCATGCCCCAGAGCAGCCATCTTCAGGCAAATGAAAGGTCTATTTCCTTGCAACAGCTTTTCAAAGGTTGATTCTGATGGGAAAGTGAATTTGAATCTAGGTAAAATGAAATTACAGATGGCACAGAGCAATCGGAGGACTTTGAGATGAGAACATGTGTGGCTGAGTCACTTCCCAGTCTTCATAGGCTAAATCTTCCCTCATGACTCTAAAATTCTTGCAATTTAACTGTATTTCTATTTCCCGGGATGAGCTCACTGCCTCTGTAAACTAGTGCTAGTTGTTTTCTCTCTGACAGAAAGAACAGCTTTCGCTAGTCATCATCAGATGGCTTCATGGATGGATGGATTCTGGTTTGTGCCTACATCACAGTGCTAGTGAATTCACAGATAATGGACAGCTAACCATTGCAGACACCTAAGCTCTCGCTGTCTAAAATAAAGGACACCATGACAACTGAGGTGATGTCCCTTATGTGATCCTAAGCTTTTCAATCTCTTCAATGCCGGGATCTCACAGCAGAGCCCTTTCAACCGCTCCATCACTCAGGCTGACCTGGCAGGTGGCAGTGGGGAGTCAGGGCCAGCAAGCCACTGCTCCAAAAGCCCCGAGCAGAGCCACTGCCTAAGACTGGGGGCACAGCTGTCGAGGTAGGGCTGCCAGGTTGAATGCTGACTCGGCCACTGTAATTGGGGGCACGTTGCATAAACTTTGCATCTAGCGTCCGACGTTTAAAATGGAGCCAGCCACTGCCCGCTTTAAAGGTGTCATAGGATATATTAGTGTGAAAGAATGCTCTGTGCTTCAGGGCCTGCCGATGAGTCAAGGCAGCGGGGCGGGGGGATTAGGAAACTGTTTTCTGGCTATAGCAGGACAGCTGCGTATTTGAAGGCACAGCAGTTGTGACAGCGCACACAAAACCCGTACAAACTCAATCCAGACACACATCCAATGTGGAGAGGGAGATGAGCACAGAGTCTCATCCCCAGCGGAGGAGCTATTGCAGTTGATAGGTTCTGAGAGAGGAGTCAGTTTTCATTAAGGGTATGGCCCCTGGTAGGCTGGCCATGCTCCAGCGTGAGGTCACACATCCAAGAGCGTATGGGCAGCACAAACTGGACTTGATGGGTTAAAAACAGATCAAAGAGGACACAGAGCGGGATGAGTATGGAGGTGGAGGGTGGATCTGGGAGGAGATAGGAGAGGGGATGAACACAATCAAAGCACATTGTATGCAGCTTTCAAAGAATAACAGAGTGGGGGGGCGGGGTGGAGAAAACATCAGACCTGGAGGCAGGAACCTGAGTTGCTATCAAAGCTGCTGCCATCCTTATGGTATTCCCTGAGACTCAGTTTTTCCATCTGTGAAGTGGATATGAAGCTGATGTTTTCAGCCTACGCTCTGTCGCATCCAATAGGATGAGGACTTTAAGAATCCTGTAATCAAGGCCTCAGCAGCAGCTCTGCAAGCAAGAGGACTCGAGAATGTAAATCTTAACGTCCATGTAAAAACCTGGCATGGCCACATGTGCCCATAATCTTAGTGTGAGGAGGTAGAGATCCCAAGAGCTTACTGGCCAGCCAGCCTAGCTCAAACTTCAGTTCAGCAGCAGTGAGGCCAACAGTCACAGATGAAAAACATCCAGTGTCTGATTCTGACCTCCATATGTATGAACATGGGTGTGTTCTGCACATGTGTTCAAGCATATGTAAGCACAGACACACACACAACATACACACAAATATACAAACAAATAGCATTATACAGCTGAATAGTTTATATTTGAGAACATATATGTATAATATATATGTGTGTATATATATATAAAAGATATGTATATGCATGCAATAACAATTAGTGAAAAAAAGAGGCCATGAATTTGAAAGAGAATGGGGAGAGTGTGGGAGAGTTTAGAATTAAGAAAGTGCAGGGATAAATACTGTAATTAAATTAAAATTTCAAAAATATACAAAGCGAAAAAGAACCCTAAAAATTAAAAATAAAGATAAAGAAAAGAACATCAGCTTGTAAACTTGTTGAGGTCTAATTGTCAGAAAGTTGAAAACATGATACAAATATAAAATGAACATGTGACACGGATTTTTTAAATTAGTTAATAAAGGAATCGATCATTCATTATAAGTAAGGTTTGTTCTAAGACCATGCAAGTAACTGTCCGTTTATTCATAATTTAATGACAGAATCTTGGGATACAACTTCTAAGTCAGTTATTACAACTGACAAGCATACAATAGCTTGATAAACTATGTATGACCTTTGGGATTATTTTTTCAATGAGGTGGAGTCATTTATAGTGGAGGGAAAAGATCTGCATGTTAACATAGTATCTAGGATAAACTTAAATAATAAAGTCAAACGCTGGTCCACAGCCCTAAACAAATGAACCTTGAATAGGGCTAATTAATAATGCACCAGGAAGACATACGGTCTGATTTGTCTCATTTCAGAATTCTGGGTAATAAATAATGGTTTCCAGAAGAAAACCTCATTTTCCCAGGCCATTCCCAAATTGGACAGTCTCTTATAGTCCAGGGACACTCAATATTAGCTGGACTTTTGAGTCCCCTGATATATTCATTTTCTACATCATGACACAAACGACCAAAGGCTTAGTGAAGCCTTTGGCCTCAGGGTTGTCTGGGTCAGTTGCTGCTGACCTTGGGTGGTTTGCATCTTCAGAGCCAGAGCTGCAGAGGACCTCAGAAAAGGCTTTCCTGATGATGCCAGCTCCACCCAGGATAATCCTTATTCATAACCCAAAAGTCAACTGCCTATGGAACTTGGCTATGCCTGCAACTTCGCTTGACGTTGGCCGTGCAATGTAACTCCATGTGAACAACAATCCAAAGGGAAGAGGTCCTACGGGAAGTTACTCAAGTTGCCCTAAGGTATTGCCACTAAACCTGGGGAGCTTAATGATGATTGGATCCTGCCAGAAATTCTGATGTGAGTGATTTAGGACAAGAACCTGACACTGCTATATTTCGAGAACTTCCTCAGAGAAGTGGACAGTGGCCAGGACTGAAACCCTGAACTAGCTTTTCACTCACAAGTCACACACCCTCTCATTCCTGATGGCCTTTGCATTCAGTCGCTGACTTCAAACGAAAGAACTCACAGATGGTTCCAGAGCCCATTAATGATGATGTAAGCAGGATCAGGATTTCTGATGAGAGCTCTGATATCAAGAAATGGGACCAACGGTCATGGGCAGGACCTAGAAACGTGCCAAGTGACAGCTACCACACTCTGGCCACAGGCTGGGGGTGAAAGGGTGAGTGATGATGATGAATTGTCTGCCTAGAGTTGGGAGATGAGGTGTTGCAATAAACACAAATGATTCGGGCACCAGTGGATCTGTGGACCCTGTGTCAAGCTAAGAAAACGGGAAGATAGTCAAAGCTATCGAAACAAACCTCTACCCCTCACGTCTGGCCCCACAGCCATGGCTTGCCTTCACATTGAGAAGAGTCTGCAAAAAAGAAAGGAGAGAAAACAACACAGGGTGTCATAGTTTGTGTCTAACGCACAGATCAGTGCCTCACTTCCAACAGGAAGTCACTGCGGAGAGGCCTCTGCTGGCAGGTTAGTGGCCATGCCTCTGCTGGCAGGTTAGTGACCTTGCAGGAAGACCTCTTGTATCTTGTTGCTACCTTGCCAAAAGCTGAACTGGAAGCCAACTGTTTCCCCTCCTTCCTCTACAGAGGCCTGGTCTGAATGCATTCAGTGTGTTTTGCAGGGAGCGGGACAGAATCACCATTACAAGACGGCGCTGACATCCTGTCCCGTTGGGAGCTGCGTGTCCCTTGCTTCCCGCATGCGCAGTGGATAAGGGCTCTTGGACCTATCCCGATGCAGTCTGGTGATAGCTGATGGTGGCAACCAATCACAGGGCGACCCGTGTGCCTACTCCCTATATAAGCAGCTGCTTTAGCGCTCTCAGCTCTCTCGCTTCCTGCTCCCCATCAACCAAGAGGCACTCCATTAAAGCGCGATCTGAGAAGAATCCTCGTGTGATGGTCGTTCTTCCTCGCTGGTCGCTGGTCGAGAAGTTCGCCGCAGTGTTTCACCTTCCAGGCACGCGCACTCCTCCTCCGAGACTTGATGTTTAGCACTGTAAGGAATGTTCTATAAAATGCAGAGGTTTTACTACTCTGGCCTTAGGCTGTAAATGCCAAGAGCTGTCTAGGGTACCATGATAACCAAAACTCCTCATGCCCCCTCACGGCCACCTGGGGCTGTACTACCCACACTACGGTCCAGCTCTGGGTTGGGTGTGCAGCCTCTTTCTTCAGGGCAGTAACTCTCCCATCTGAGTTCTAATCAGGTCCTGCTCCTGATGAGCTTCTGAGAGCAAATAAGATCACGTTCAGGGTAGTGGCTATTGGTGATTCTCAGTTTTGGCTGTTATGGAATTCCCTGGAGAGACTTCCAAACCTCTTGTGTGTCAGGGATCAGCCTCAACAAAAATACCTCTCACCAGGGTAAGGGCATGGGGATTAGAAATATAGTAAAGAATATGAAGACGCAAACAAAAATAATAAAATGGAGAAGCATATACAACAGTATCGGGAGGGAAGTTCTGTGAGTACTAAAAATTTGCCTGCGTTTAATTACCAACTACTTAAAATATACCTGACCCCAAAAGGTAGCAATAAGACAAAAGACTGAATTAACATGATATAAAGAAATGAAAATACCAATTGAAAGTCACGGGCTACATTCATAGTTAAACATTCTGTTGCTAGAACAAAGCATGCGTGTGACAGTTGTGTAACTTAGTCTTATATGGGGCCCCTAGCAGTGGGCCCAGGACCTGTTCCTGATGCATGAGCTGGGTCTTCAGAACCTATTCCCTATGGTGGGATGCCTTGCCCAGCCTTGATGCACGGGGGAGGAGCTTGGTCCTGCCTCAACTTGACAAGTCATGCTTTGTTGATTCCCATGGGAGGAATCTTTCCCCTTCTGAATGGAGATGAAAAAAGAATGGGGAGGGTAATTGAGGAGGAGATAAGAAA
>NW_004949109.1:8664068-8670742 GCF_000317375.1 Microtus ochrogaster
GAAAACCCAGTGCTGCTTGCTTGCCTCCCTTTATGACTTGCTGGTGAGTATAATTACCCTGTTGCTGCTGATACTGTCATTTGCTTTGCTATGCTTATCCATAATCCAGCTTTGCTGGCCTTTCAACACAGACTGAAGATCAGCAGCATTCCAGGAATCTTCTATGCCTTTATGACCAAATTGAAATGACTGAGCATCTTGAACTGAACATTTCCCAAATTCTCAGCTTTTCAGTCATGCCGATACCTAATATTAACAACTCATCCCATACTATGCAAGCTAATCTTTTATAATATACAGCCATTCATCCCTTTTAATCCTCTAGAGAATCCTAACACAGGCATCTTGTGACTTTAGGGTGCAAGCTTTGAATCCCGTAGCATTATTTTACCTGTTTATTGAGACTGACCATGTAGGCTACCAATCAATCAAGCCTACATAGTTAAGGACCAATAAAAATTCTGAATGTTGAAAAAAATTCAAGTCTATGAAATAGCTGTGCTTTACTAAGAGCCTTCTGATTCTGGCCTTCAACCAAGCTCCACTATTGCCATCTTCCTCCTTTCCTTTGTATATGGCATTTTATTAAATCTTGAGGAGCAACTATGATGCTTTCTCTTCCTTAAAACTAGCTTGTTACCAGGGGTATAGGAGTTGGGGGTCAAAGTTGATGAGTATGGTCCATCCTCATTGGGCTCCAAACCTTCTAATGTAATGGATACTTAACATCAGGAGGGGCAAACCTGCTGCTAGGTGTTTCTAATGTCCCCCTTACCAGGGCCGAATCCATGAGCCTGCAGTGGAGATGCAGGCAACATCTGTCCTTCTTGGGAATCTGGGCAAAGGCAGGAGGAGCCCCAGCAGCAAGCTGCCTTCCTATGAAGACTACCATTCTTCACCTGTTCACCACCACTCCACCACTGAATCTGTTAAACACTCATGCTGTCTGCCTGATGAAATGGTGTTCACCTGGATAAAAACTGTCATGAAAATCAGCTCCCAGATCCTCTTCTTTAGGAGACCCTGTACAGACACAGATGGAAAGTTCCACAATGGTGCAGGAGAAACTGAGATGAGAACCATGGATCTCAGGCTTGAGAACAGGAGTCCTTTGGTCTGCCTGCTGCTTCCGGGAGGACATCATCACCAGCAGTGTGATGGGCAAAACTGTCTGTGCATAGAGCTGCTTACTAATGGTGGTATTCAGCCACCCCACACTGGGATCCCTAAAGAGTAATTCTCTTGATGTGTTCTAGGAGACTTCGCTCCTTTGTTGTTCTCATTTATCTGGCTGAGTTGCCTGGGAAGCTGGTTTAGGAGGGCAACAAAGATAAGCATCTGTCTGCTTGTACTGAAATCTCACCAGCTAAAGGCCGTTTCGCTCTTGTTTTGGGGAACGGAAAAGCTTTAGGTTGTATGGCAGTGAGCCAACCTTTCAAGACATTTGAGAAACTGCGCCTCTGGTTTGTCTCCAGTCCGGTCTCCCCCTTTATTTGTACGGCACATCAGAAATGTCAGAAAGGAAGAAGGGGGAGTCTGCAATTGCCAAATGCCAAGATGTAAATCCTCTTCCCTCTGCTGATTCCAAGCTGCCAATATTTAACAACTGGCTGTCTTATTTCCTCCTCCATTCCCTTAAGGAACCGTTAGCTCCCTAGGAGTACCCACCGTATTGTCTGAAGTCACATGACGGAACTACCAGCCATGCTCCCTCTGGAGGTGCATCTGACAACTTGGGGAGACAGATGCTTTTAGATTTTAGGAAGAGAGAGCAGCCAGGAAGACTGGAAAATGGAGAAGAAAAGAACCACTGTTCACAGACCCACAGAGCAGAGACTTAGAGGCAGAATGAAGACAAAAGGCCTGAGATGGAGTCTCATGAGTCCCCAGGTAAGACGTCACAAACATGGCATCCCCTTGTTGAGCAGCAGGGGTATAGATACCATCTGTCCATGAGAAGCTGAGCAGCCTGGAGAAGTCTGGCCTGTGTGTGCAGATCGTCACTCAATCTCAGTAAACAAATCCCTACCCCCTTCAAAAAAAGAAAAAAAAGAAAAGAGAAAGGTGTGTCCCATTAGTTTAAGCAATTGAATATGAGTTTGACAGTGTGAGACCTCATCTGTAGAACAAGCAGACATAGATAACCAAAGCCAACATTCACTGTGTTCTGGACACAGATACATATTTTTATCTGTTAGTACTTAATCTTCAAGACTACTCTATGAACCAGATTCTGTTCTTAAGTTCACATCATAGATGAGAAAACTGAGGCACAGTCTACTTATATAACTTGCCTGAATTTGAATGCTCGTCAGTAGCAGAAGGAGAGGGTGAGCTGGCCACGCTGCTGAGTTACATGGACTTGACTGGCTGAGATGGCCCTTGGTTGCACCCCAGCTTTGGATACTGAATACTCTAACAGTTTACACATTTTCTAAGTTTCCTTTTGACTGAAAGCTCTTCTAAGGCAGAGCCCCAACCGTCTGCTAATTTGAGTGCTCAAAGAAGTTCACTAAGTTTCTGGGCTCTCACTCTTATCCTAGAAAAGGAAGGAACCTTGACGACACTGAGTCCATGTAAGAGCAAGGCTTGATGCTTACGACAGTCCCTGTAGCAAAAGTATATAGAGCCAAGCATAGAGACTTCTAGATCAGCCCAGACTTAAGCCCACTGTGCCTACAAGAGTAGAATAAGGAACTCTAGGGGAGCCCAAGTGCCTATGACTAAAGACATCATAGCACGTCATCAACTCTACTGTCCAGCTGAGGAAATGGACTCTCACAGGGCAGGGGATTGCCAAAGGCAAGTTATAGGAACTAGAGTTGTGTCCTCATACCAACGGAGTCTCAAAACCAAACTTTTCTTCACTTCTTTGGGTTGCCTTCAGGCCTCCAAATAATCTTTGTTGAAAAATGTCACTTTTTACTTCTTCCTATAAGAGAATCAATCTCTCTTCTAGAAGAATACCAGTTTGTAACTTTGGCTAATTATAATGAAAGTTTATCCATGCTTCCATGCCCCACGTAAACCTCTGGAGTCATAATAAGCATTTTTTAGTGAGGAATGAATGAGTGTGTGGATAGATGGTGGATGAGTAGACGGGTGGACAATGGGTGATGAGTAGATGGATGGGCAATGGGTGATGAGTAGATGAATGGGCAATGGATGAGTAGATAGATGGGCAATGGGTGATGAGTAGATGGATGGGCAATGGATGAGTAGAAGGATGGATGATGGGTGATGGATGAGTAGTTGGCTGGACAGTGGATGAGTAGATGGATGGGTGATGGATAAATAGATGAGTGAAGAATGAGTAGATGGATGGACGATGGATGAGGAGATGATGGGTGATGGATGAGTAGATGGATGAATGATGGATGAGGAGATGATGGACCATGGATGATGGATGAATGGATAGACTGGTATTTCTCATGATTTCTTGGTACTGTTGGGGAAACTTCATTCCTGTGGCCCATACTGGAAGAAAGATTCTAAGATTTCTTTCTTTAGGCCTTTGGTTTCCTAGAGCCTTAGAGACAGTGCATCCTTAAGACAAACCCTGATTTTACCTCTGTTTCTGTCCAATACCCACTATGCATGAGGCAGAGACATCACAGTGGTCCATTATGTTGTTGGGTTTCTAGGTTTCACATCTTTGAGTCATGGGCAAAGCAAGGATGGAGGTTTTCTGTTCATAGTTCTGTGGTCCCATTCTCTCCCCAGCACAGGAGAGGAACTTAGCCGTTCACAATTCTAGCTTCCCTCAGTGAGGCCAGACTTGGCATGGTTTAGTCTCACCTTTGAAGATCCACTTTTTCATGTGAGTTGTATCTTAAACTACAACAATATTTTTACTCTTTTTATAAAATTCAGTTTTTTTATTCAAAAACCATGTAACTCTCATTAAAAACCCTTAAAATGATGCACCATTGCCTGGGTTACTTTCTATTGTTTTGAAGAGACATCATGACCAAGACCACTCCAAAAATAAAGCATTTAATTGGGGGCTTGCTTAAAGTTTCATAGGATAAGTCCGCAACCATCACATCAGGGAACTTGACAGCAAGCAGGCAGGCATGCTGCTGGTGAGTTCTCATTCAAACCGCAGCAGTTACTGAGAGATTCAAAGATTTCACAGACATACTTTTGAAGAACTAAAAAGCAAACCGTACATCCCAAAGTTCTCTTGACACACTGTAGCAGAGGAGGCTCAGGGACATAAAATATAAAACTGTCACTCCGTGTCCCTGCTATGCAGGTGAACTCTCTCTTGCATATATATCAAGGAGTCCCATTGTCTTCTAGGTGCATTCCACAGTTGTTTCAGACAAGTGAACACTGCCCAGCTTACGCTGTGCAGCTAACACGCGGGGCTGGCCAGAGCCTAGCCCACTGTGGGCGCAGGCAAAGGCCACACAGGCTCATTTCTCATGCTCCCAGTGACTAATGGCATGATAAGCCCTCTGGGGATTTTGTTCATTCTAGGGCAACTTTTTCTAATTAAAGAAGAGATTTCCAATAGTTCACATCTTCAGAAGGCCCACTGGGTTTGGGACTGGAAACTTATGGACAGCAAAGATAAATTCTTTCTGCTCTCAGCTGGAGTCTTGTGTGTTCAAAGAGCAGAGAAAATATGCAAATGATTTGGGTTTATGAGGTGGCTTTGTTGAGGTCAAGGAAGACTTGAGGTGTGACAGCAAGGGTTCTGACCAGGGATGTGGAGACCAGGCATCTTGTTCCTGTTCTGCACGTGTCTGAAGGATGACCATGGGAGTTGGGGGCATCGATGGCTGTGTTCCCATTGTGTGAGATGACGTAGACTAGCAGAGTACCTGGGATACCACAGGCACGCAGTCAATGATGAAGAAAGGAAGAACAATTCTCAAGCAGTGTTACAGAATCTACTTCACCTAGTGCTGTAAGATTGAGATCTAAGCCCCTGAGAAGGAAGAGGCATGTCCCGGGAATGTGATCTCCAGTGCACTGGAGAGGAAAGAAACTCCAGAGTGTAAGCCAGGGAGAAGTAAAGTAAGCCTCGGGCGCGTAGTTCTCCATCCTCATCATTACTGCGAGGTCATTCAGTGCCTTTCTCCAGTCATGTATTAGCCTGTTTTATGTGATCACAGCAAAGCACTTGGGAGTAAGTCCTTTAAAGCCCAGGTCGAACCTTTTCTGAAAAGAAAGGAGGAGTGGATGTGGGGAGGGGAGCTTGGGAGAGAGACTGGGAGAAGAGGCAGGAGGGAGGGGAAAGTGTAAAAAGAACTAAAGGAGAAAAACCAGTTAGTCACATCAATGGCACCCTGGGTGAGAGTCTTGTAGCAAGACAATAGTGGCAGCATAGACAGAAGAGAGCACAGGCTAAAAGGAACTTAGAGCAAGTCGGGGTTGAACTTACTCTTTATGGGAAACCATTCTCTAGAAAATTAACTTACCCCAAGAATCCAGCACTAATCCCTCTCAAGGGCAGAGCCCCCAGTGACTTAATTACATTCCACTAGGCACCATCTCTTAGAGGACTATGGACTGAGTTGCTAACATATAAACACTTTCTGTTTTAAAGCAAGCAGAATTAGCTTATTTTGTTAAATTGTGTTTGAGCTTCTTAACCTAGAATCTCTTCCATCTTGTGACGGAACACTGCCATGGGTTCATTGACCGGGAGCCCTTCCTTTTACGTGGCTTGGTCTTTCTGTTACTATTTTTCACGGATTAGCTTTTCCTTGTGTTTTTGTTAACAGTTTGGCACATGTGCACGTGAATTTTAGCAGTTCTTACTCTCCATCCCCCTCGTCTATTCCCTTCCCCTTTCCCAGTTAAACCTCCCATCCTCCGTCCTCCGGCAGACACCTGGAAGCACAGATACTGAAGCTGGAATGATGTGCAAGGCTTGAAGGACAAACCACATCCAAGCCAAGTGGCCTGCAAATCCTTCTCCTCTTAAGTTGGGCAACATTCCCTCAGCTAGTGTCAGTCCGCTCTGCACTTCCTGCCCTCTCTCGTATTCCTGTGTTGTGACCAGAGCTACTTTCGGGTCACATGATATACAGGTGTCTTTATGCCCTTATGCAAGCAGTCCTCAGAAGCATCCGCTGGCTTCAGGTCCCTCAGGAAGCAACCACTGAGAAAAGATGGTCTGCACCTTTGTATCCACTTCTTCGCTCACCATGATGCTCTGCAGCTTTTTGGTCCCCACGGTTCCTCTGAGATTGATTTTACCTCATCTTCTTAATTTGATGAGACAGGAACAAAAATGGCAAACATCTAAAAATCTTCAGGCTCTGTCCTTCCCACTCCTCCCCTCAGTTACAGAAAAGAAGATTGCTGGTGGCCTAGCATGCCATTGCTTTTTCTCCAACCCTTCAACATTGTGATCATGAGCTTATAAAGAATTTACAATGGGGGGCAAAGAATTAAAAAAATGTGTCTTATGAACAGAGAAGAGCCCCACAAAGAGAGTGAAAAAATACAGATGTCTCATTTGGGGCTGAACATTCAACGGTCACTAATTATCAGCACACCGACCAGCTATGAACCTCTGTTTTACTGTTTCCCACGGCAAAAGGAAGTTTCTCTGATCTTGAGAGCAGCATTTAGCCAGGGGTATGGACATCTATATTTAGAAGTTTAATAGCATGCCCATTTAAAGAAGAAGAAAAAGAAGAAGAAGAAGAAGA
>NW_004949109.1:8670862-8682206 GCF_000317375.1 Microtus ochrogaster
TAGTAGGTTTTTCACTAGGTCCTTTGATCTCTATAGCCATAGGCCTTTGACTAGGTTTACAGTGCCAGGTTTACCCCTATGGAGCATGAGACCTATTCAGAAATGCTTCTTTTACCTATAACAGCCATGACACTATTGCACCATTGCAGATGCAGTGGATGCATCTGGCCTCTGGTTGGTGGTACAGCATGCAAGGTCCACTTCTAGGTTATACTGTTGATGACTTTGTCCCTGGTTCCCTGCATGGTACCTTTCAGCACTATGAAAGCAAGCCATCAGGGAGAGAGTTTTGAAGGTTACTTCAAGATTCGTTTCTCTTGTAGCCTGAGTATGTGCTAACTTCATCAATAGGCTTTTTGTATCAAATTCAGGTGGGAAACCAGAGTGACGACAACAGCCTGGGTTGCTTTGGAGGCCTCTGGGATCTCCCTGAGCAGGAACCTTTAGGGAGGTATCCCAAACATGACATTGAGATTTCTGCTTAATAGCCTATAGGTCCTAGGAACAGTATTATCTACCCACGTAGGGTGTCTCCATTTACACTTCTTTGTTTATAAGATTTTTTAAGGCTTATCTAATTTATTTTATGTATATTTTGCTTGCATTTATATGTGTGCACTGTATACATGCCTGGTGCCCAAGGAGGCTAAGGAGGAGTTGGACCTCCTGGAACTAGTTACAGTTGTGAGCATCCATGTGGGTGCTAGGAATGGAACCCAGGTCAATTAGTTACAAAGTTGTAGTTCTTGTGAGCTTTTCACATATCCCTGGTTCTGTCTCTCCCCTCCCCTATCTTCCTACTTCTGTCCTCTTAAATCTTTGCACCTCCAGAGTTCATTTCTCAACTTTCATAGCACTTGTCTCCTACGATTTCTTCCCTTCTCTTAGGACCTCCTCCCTCTCCCCTCTCATCTTACCCCATACCCTAGAATTGCTAGAGAATCTTTTTCACATGGGAAGACAGCCCTCCCCTTCCCCACGTTCTCAAATCCTCTCCTTCCCATTTGATCCTAACTACCTACTCCAGCAACCAGGCACCCAGGGAAGAGGTGCCGGTAAAATGTGGCACTTGGATGGGTGACAACTGGACATCAGATTGGGAAGGCGGTGGTCAGATTGCCCGGGAAGACTCACTTAGTGTTATCACAGTACCCTTGCACAAAAGCATTCTAAAGACTGCTTTGTCTTTAGTGTGAATTAGCAGGGGAAGGCCCCATGCATCAAGAGGCTGGAAGGCACAGGAGAAATAAAGGTTTGAGAGGGGAATCTAAGTGTGTGGTGGGCCACACGCTCTCAAGTCTGATGTCAGAGGATTTCCTCTCTGAGAAGTCCTTAAACTCTTTCGATCCCTATTCATCACTGCGGATTAAGTGGGGAGCCTGAAGATGGCGGCTACTGTGCAGTTCCCATCACAAGGAAATTCATTGCTTTCATAACAGAGACGATGGCCACTGGTAGTTAAAGGCAGTCTCATCCATCTTTGAAAATAATCTCCATGACTTGCTTGACATTTAATTTAACGTAGATCACCCCAAAAGACGGTGATTTAATGCCTCAGATTTTTTTAAAGTACCATTTTCCTTTCAATAGGTTTTTACCTCATACATTCTTGTTTTTATTTGAGAAAAAAAAATCTGCTTTTTAAGCAACAAAGCAATTCCAACTGTGGGTAGGGGTAGGACCCTGAAGGTCAAACATCTGACCTTGAACCCTAGAGTCGAGCTTCTGTGCTTTGTAGGAGGAAATGAAGGTAAAATTCTGAATGTGGAATGTGGTGGTGGATTGCAGCTGTGCCTCCAAGATAAAGCCTGGGATAAACCTCCACCCTAGAGGCGTGGGTCAACCTAGCATGGACGCCATCCACACACCTCCTGCATCTCTGTCTCTGTCTTGAGCTGGTCACTTACAGAGCAATACAAAATAAGAAGTGGAGGGAAATGACCAGGGCTTAGTTTGCCTGATGCAGAGCCTCTCAGGCTATAGTTAACTCAGAGTTAAATCTTTGTTGTGATGAGCCTCCAAACTACCAGCACTTCCCACAGGAATCACCATGTTGATCACCTTGTTAAAATTCTGATTCTGATTCTGTTGGTCTGAGTTGGAGGCCAAGATTCAACTATGCTAACAAAGTCCCTTAGTAAGACTGGGGAGATGGCTCAGTGGGTAAGAGCCATCCATGTCCAATCAGAAAGACCTGATTTTAAGTCACCAAACCCACATAGTAAGCAGAGCCTGGCTATGTGTCTGCCTGTAACTCTACCACTGTAGGGGAGGAGCCAGAAGGATCAATGAGAACACTGGCTGCCAGCCTATCTCCAGGTTCAGTCAGAGACCCTGTCTCAAAGGAGACAGGAGGGTCATGGGGGCTTGTTGGCTGCAGCCTAGCTCCAGGTGCAGTGAGAGACTGTGTCTCAAAGGACACAAGGTAGAGTCTGATAGAGCAGGACATCTAATATTCTCTCCTTTCATCCCCACACACCACATATATACAGCATCACACACATACATACACACACATGCATACACATGTACACACACACACACACAAATAGACTGATACATAATAACTTACTAAGAGAACATTCAAAGGTTCCCAAGTAAAGTCAACACTGCAGGTGCCTGGTATCAGGAAGACTCTCAACCCCAGCTGGCTACACATTAGCAGCACCCAGGAGCTTTCAAACAGTAGGTCCATTCAGCCTGGGCCCAATGATTCTGATTCATATGTTTGTAAGTGGAGCTTCCTGAATGCCAAGAACAGCCAGGCATGAGCACTGCTGCACAGGAGCCTCAAGGTAACCGTGTAAAGTGTTACTCTGCTGTGTCAGCATGGGACAGCTGCACCCAACAGGACAGACTTCACTGTGGCCACCTTACTTAGGTAATTGCTAAAGGGATCTCCTTTAAGCATATGTAAACATGTCACTAAAACAGTAATTTGAACTGACGGGGGGGGGGGCTCTACTGTTATATGGACCCTGTTGACCCCTGTAGGGTGGGGTACCAGGCAACTGCAAAATGTATTCACCGTAGCTATCTAAGCCTCTCCTAGAAATCTCATTAAGGCCAAATAAATTCTCCCTTTGACTCCGCCTCCCCCCTCATCCTGGAGCCCCCTGTTTCCAAGCTCTCTGAGTATAACATCTTCCATAACTGCTCTCTTTGCGTCTTCTGTCTGTCTCCATACCTGAATTTTTTAAATACCATGAGCCCTTAAAATGTCTGTCTTGTTCTTATTTCAGGTCCAAACCAGATCAGGAGGGCCACTTGTTCAACCCTCTTCCTTGAAGACTACAGGGCACCAACCCCAACAGCTTTCTCATGGGGAGGAAAAACAAAGGCTCAGGACACCTGACAGCCAAGGAGAGTTAACTGGATTGAAAAAGAGAAAGATGGAGGGAGGGTAGAAAAAAAGTGCAGTCCACGTAAGTGATGGTCCAGCGTTTCCCAAGGCCTCTAGATGGTTCACACAGAAAAGCAAAGAATTTCCCTATAAATTCCTCCTGCTTCCTCTTTCAGGCCTGATCACTTTCCTGCTCCCCCACCCCACCACCTCTGTCCTGCACACCAGACACAGAGCTTCCCGGTCTTCCCAAAGGTCAGAGGCAGAAGGGGCTGACATCCCTGCCTTCCATTCTGGCATGTGCTTCTTGGTGCCTCTGCTTTCTCAGCACGTCCGTGCTAGAACTTAACTGTGTGGTGCAGGATTCCAAGTTCACAAACATGGCCATGCCACTGTCATTTCAATCTGGTCTCAAAGATTCTGTGACATCAGGGGGAAGGAAGGTTTCCAATAAAACCCCTTCACTCAATCAATTCCTGAGTACTGAAGGAAACCCAGCCATTTTTCCTTATCAAGCACACTGAATACCTGTAGTTTCAAAATCTTTTCGGGCAATTTTCACCAATCCTCACAAAGCCCTTCCTAGACAGCCGAACAAAATGCACTTCCACAGATGCTGATCCCTGATATGAAACTTTAAACAAGAGAACTTACTCTAAAGCCATTTGCATCTCCAAATCAGAGGTCAAGACCAAATATGTCCTCCCTCGTTCTACACAAGCATTCTTCAGCAAGGGCAAGGCAGGGCCAGCAGGAGGCCAGAAAACACAGGAAGGTGTGTTCATTCAGAATCTCAACCCAGGTAAAGCCATAACTGGAGCATCCTATTTGCTGGCTCCTAACTGCTACTAATCTTTGAGACTGCTGCTGCTCTTCAGGAAAGCTAATATATTCTTATTAGCGCTCCGCTGCCTGATGGCACACGGAAATGTCAGTGGGGACTTACAACCATTTGGATGTTAACTTGCAGATAAGGGCTGCTTCCTATGGCAGATCCCTGTTTTAAATGTACAGGCTGGCTGGCTTGTGAGTCAAACTCTCTTTATTTGAAAGGATCTTCAGAAAGAAGAGTATGTGATTTAAAGGAATCCAGTGGATTTTTTTTTATTGCTGGAGGAATAACAATCACCTTACAGAATCCACTCATCTCCCAATATGAATTATATACAATATGAATTTACAGTTTCCCATTTTGGGTCTATTTAAAGTGGCAAACATATTAGTTTTTGAACTATTCATTTGTACTCTTTTAGTTAGATGATGTTTCGTTTTGGAATGACTTAGTAAGTAATTTCTGGGTCCTGCATCTACCAGGGGGTCTGACTGCTGTTTTCTAATTATTTAAATTGTCATAGGCTGTTTGTCTCTTCAGTAAAACAAGAGGGTTGGATTAAATTGCTCTAATTTCCCCAGTTTCCTGTGTGCATCCATTGCTTTAACTTCTGTGCTTACATATACCACGCTACTTCTATGGAAATAAGTTTTCTAAGAATAATGTTTACGTTTCTCCCCTCTGGCTTTAATGCTATTACATCTGAGCCTGCTTAATAACTTTCACCAGGCTTTGATTTTGCAAGATGTTTTATGTATTCAGCCTTGTTTACTTTTGACAAGAAGGGAATAGTGCGTGGGTGTGGGGGGTGGCTGTATAGTGCTATCCAATGGCTGTATAGTGCTATCCAATGGATAATCATTACATTTATGACTTTGAATTTCAATTCAACTTTTCTCTATATGGTTATTATCCCACAGTCAGCCAATCACCAAATGCTCTCCTTTAGACAGCTACTATTACTGTCAGGGATATGCTTATAAGATTTATTTTTGTCGTTATTTATTTTTAAATCATATTTATATTCTGCCCATGAATGAGAGAAGACGGATCCATCATTTATCCACCCTTGGCAGCCAAACATATGATAAGGGAGCCCATACGTCTTTGCTTCCAAATTGGGAATCCTAGCTAGCAGCATCAGGGCTGTCCGGTGCATGCCTTCCACACTCTCACCGTTCAGAGCCGTCATTTACACGCTTTCTGCAGGATACCACCTGCTAAGGGCTGAGCTCTTTCCTGCCATGTCTGTGGGACTTGTTCTATAGGGAAGGAATTCTAGAATTCAATTCTAGAATGCTTCTGGAACTGAAGCACATGTAATTCCATGGTGTGCACTACACCCAGAAACAAGGCAAGCTGGGGCCAGCCACACAGTGTCTACAGATGGTAGATATTTCTCTTCCTACAACACCCTAAAATCCAATACCCCATGTCTCTATTTTCTCCAAACACTTTCTGGCACAGAGTTTGTTGAACTGACTAAATGAAATTATGAACTCCCACACCACCACAGTATAAACAACACTCCACAGTTCTTGTTTGTTTCTTTTCCAGCCTTTAATTTTTTTAAATTTTGGTGACCACTTCCCCCTTTTCATGCTTTTTCTCTTCTTCTTGTTCTTCTTGTTCTTGTTCTTCTTCTTCTTCTTCTTCTTCTTCTTCTTCTTCTTCTTCTTCTTCTTCTTCTTCTTCTTCTTCTTCTTCTTCTTCTGCTTTTTTTTCTTTAAATTGACTGTTGACTGTTTTAAATGACACTATAAGATTGAAACTTATCATTTTAAAGAAGAGTTGCAGTATATTCCTAGCAAGCAAAGATCATCTGGGTGTCTTGAAGGGCTCTTTTTACAAAGGCAGGGAAAGAAACATCTAGTCCAGGAGAGATATGGGTCACTAGGGAGGCAGGCTGGGGTACTCTGCTAAGACCATTTCTCCCTTGTCCAAGATCTCACCTCTGTCCAATCCTGGCTACATGTACCAGGAGCTGTAGGAGAAGGGCCTGCTTGTTTGTCCCAGCCTCCCGGCAAGCTTAGCCACAAAATAACCACACAGAAACTGTATTCATTAAATCACTACTTGACCCATTAGCTCTAATTTTTTAATTGGTTAATTTTTACATATTAGTTTAACCCATTTTTATTAATCTGTATATCACTATTAGGTCATGGCCTACCAGCAAAGTCTCAGCACATCTATCTCCGGTGGCGGGTCTATGGCATCTCTCTGTTTCTGCTTTCTTCCTCCCAGAATGTAATTCTGGTCTTCCCTACCTACCTAAGTTCTGCCATATCAACAGACACAAAGCAGTTTTTTTTTATTAACCAATGAAAGCAACACAAAGACAGAAGGACCTCCTACACCAAGGAGCCCCATGCTCTGTTGACTAGGGAGGGCAAACCGTGATAGATATAGCCCATTCAGGCTGCTAACCACCTTAGGTGAGTTCAAGGCTATGTATCCTCCTTTTCAAGATGCTTTTGGTACAGTGACCATCTCAGTCCTTGATCTTTGCTAACCCTGGTAGAACAGCATTCCGGGGCAGATGTGCATTCGCTATGTCTACTCTGGGACAGTGCCCTCCTTGGTTCCTTGTCCCCAGGTCAATTCCTCCCTGATTCCTAGTTCTCACATAAAATACCTCTTTTCCTCAGGGAATCTTCTGTGATTCCTCAAGGTTTGGTTAGATAACACTACCTGGTGTCTCTGCATCCTTCTACTTATTAACATCATAACACTAAACATACTATTACTGAACGTCTCCACCTGTTTGATTCTTTGAAGTATAAGGCCCCTGAGGGTAGACATTACCTTATGTTCTTACCTTTGCAAAGTAGCAATGCCCTGCACAGAGTTGGGCACAGAGAAAGAACAACGTATCTTCTTTTTTGTTTTTTTTAGCAACAAGCATCCTGTAGCCCAGGCTGACCTTGAACTTGATAAGCAGTCAACGATGACCTTGGACTCCCTATTCTTCTGCCTCTACCTTCCACACGCTGGAATTAAGGCATGTGCCACTCCTCATGTTTACTGAGGTGAGGGCTGACCTCTGGGCTTTGAGCATGCTATACAGGCACTCTGCAAACTGAAGCACATCCCCCGCCACAGGATATTTTTTTCCCGAGGAAAAAAAAAGCAATGTGATCTAGTATTACTTACAATGTACTGAGGAAAATTCCAGCTGGGTTTAAAGACTCCAGTGATTAAGAATGAAAACAAGCTGAAGGAAACATATGGAATTTCTGAAGAGAGAAAAAGCCTTCTGAATACTGAAAATATTGAAGTTGTCATCAGGGGAAAAGATGGATATTTGTACAAATAGAATAGTGAAAACAAAATATGGCAAAGTCTATTTAAATAAGCAGAAGGACAACAGAATAGAATAAATATGGTAAACATAACTAAAGTTTGGCATTCAACAAACATAAACAATTAGGAAAGATCTGTAAGTCTTTATTCTGTTAGTGGAGAACTGAAATGTATGTTAAAAGACAATACAAATTGCAGATAATAATAATAGTAATGTGTCTCCTGGGTAGCAATTCAAGAAATGTAGATTTTACAAAGCTTAGAGGAGTTCATTCCAACTAGAATAAATAAAAATAAGCCTCCATGTTCATAACTCAGATACAAACGCAACCATTATAGTTGATATGAGCTACTTTATTGTGGGGAGGAATCTGGGAATATGAAAAAAGAGAACTAGAAGATGTTTGTATATAGTTTCTTAATAAATTAAAATATGATTAAATGGATTTGAATAGAAGGATTCAAGTGATATGAAGGTGGAAATGGGAAAAGTGGGGAGCTTGAATTGGTGAGAGAAGAAAGAGTTTAATATAGGAGAGGGAGGGAAGAGAGATTAATAACATTAAAGAAGTCCAGAAGAGCCAATGGGAACCATACTAATTTATATTTCCTTAAAATTGCATATAATACATATAAATATATTACATATACATATGCTTCTAAAATAATATGATTTGCAGCTGTTATTGCTGGTTGTCTCCCAGAAATGAAAAACAAGTCCCTATTGCTGAAGACACCATATACTTTGGACACAGGACTCAAAAGACTTCAAGACAGTTCTGACATGAAAGCCTCCTTCATCCCTGAGAACTAGCTTTTATAATGCCAGAAGCATAGCATGCAAGCTGCCAATGGAAGGAGGCAATCAGTAGTCCTACCCCATTGTGATGCTTATAAATCACCACAATGACCAACATGGCAAGTTATCTCTAACAATGCAATAATGGTGCTTGTATCTTGGCAGTAACCAATAACTCTCTAACTGGACACACAGCCCACTCAGCAGAAGGGAAATGATGACAGCAGTATAAACCTAGCTAACTCTCCAGTGAGATCATAAATCTTAGAGGAGAACCTACTACTGCCATTTTGCTAAATCAAGGTAATTCCTAAGTGTATCCTAAATATTTATCCTTATATTGACATATAAGTGTAGCTCCAAACCCTCACCAAAGAAGCCTCCTTTACAACAAAAAGAGACTATCACAGACAGCCATAGATAGGCAACATGCAGAAAGCAAGTGACTGTAGGGTGTCCAGCTTCAATTGATACATCTACCACACAACTCCTGCATCTAAAGCTCAGGGAATGTTCTGGAAGAGATGGCAGAAAGATTCTAAAAGCCAGAGGTCCAGAAGTGAGCTGCATGATTGTCTCCTAAAACGACAGAGAAGTTCCAGCCATGATGCACCAACAATATCACTGCCTAAAAAAGACCTAAACAATGACAATACCAATACACATGTTAACATGAAAGGGGAAATCTCATGGCACTTCATGCCCAGAAAAAGAATTATGGGCAGCTAACAACTGCTGAGGGAGGGAGAATTAGTCTTCCCAATGGAGGGAACCCCTAATTGGTTATTCAGTACCAAGGGGTCAGCCCTGATATCATATACACACAAGCAGACACAGCAAGTTGATTGTATTTATATATTTAAGTATTCATGTAGATAAATATAACAATAATAAAAGGAGGCCATGAAATTGAGAGGTACTAAGGGGATTATATATATCGGAGAGGATACAGAGGGATGAAGGGAGGGGATAGAGGGGAGGAAAACATAATTATAGTTTAATTTTTTAAAATAGCAAAAGCTGGAAATAAAACTTGGGTGAGGGGGAAAGTTCCAACTAGAGCTATCAACACCTGCAAACTGGGAACAAGGTAAATGCCACCTGATGGCACTGGTACATGTGACCGCAAAGAGCAGCCAGCAGCGTAATGATGGCGTGAGAGGCTTGTGGACCCAGAAACCTGACAAGAAGAAAGAGAAACATTCAAAACCCAACCCGTGCTCACTGTTCGCATCCTTATAAAGGTCAGAAGGGAAATCAGTCTTTACAGCCTGCTTAGCTTTAATCTTCCCCAGCTCATTTGAAAAAAAAGCACTAGAAATGAAAATCTGTTGATAAGAAATCCCCCCGGGGGGATAAACCCAACCAAGCAAACAGGCAAAGCTTTAGAAAGGAATGGGCGACTACACACATATTCTAATTGCGATGTACAGGAAGCTTATCACCAACTATCAGGACTACAGTCATTTTTTTATCAGATGCACCAAGGCCAGAGTTGTTTTATTAAGTAAAAGTCAGCAATGAGTTCCTTGCTTGTGCTCTCTCTCCTTCTGCTCCTGATTTGGACCTTGAGATTTCTGTCCGGTGCTCCAATGTGGGTCTCTGTCTCTGTCTCCTTTCATCACCTGATGAAGGTTAATATTCAGGAGGATGCGTATATGTTTGTCTTTGGATTCACCTTCTTATTTAGCTTCTCTAGGATCGCGAATTATAAGCTCAATGTCCTTTATTTATGGCTAGAAACCAAATATGAGTGAGTACATCCCATGTTCCTCTTTTTGGGTCTGGCTTACCTCACTCAGGATAGTGTTTTCTATTTCCATCCATTTGTATGCAAAACTCAAGACCGCGAGGGGTGCACCCACACACTGAGACAATGGGGATGTTCTATCGGGAACTCACCAAGGCCAGCTGGCCTGGGTCTGAAAAAGTATGGGATAAAACCGGACTTGCTGAACATAGCAAACAATGAGGACTACTGAGAACTCAAGAACAATGGCAATGGGTTTTTGATCCTACTGCACGTACTGGCTTTGTGGGAGCCTAGGCAGTTTGGATGCTCACCTTACTAGACCTGGATGGAGGTGGGTGGTCCTTGGACTTCCCACATGTCAGGGAACCCTGATTGCTCTTCGAGCTGATGAGGGAGGGGGACTTGATCAGGGGAGGGGGAAGGAACTGGGAGGCGGTGGCGGGGAGGAGGCAGAAATCTTTAATAAATAAACAAATTAAAAAAAAGAAATGACAAAAAAAAAGTCAGCAATGATAGGGCATCTCTTGGATATATTCCCAAGAGTAGTATTGCTGAATTGGGGGAGGGGGAGGGATATGGGAGGCGGTGGCGGGAAAGAGACAGAAATCTTTAATCAATAAATAAATAATAATTTTTTTTTTTAAAAAAAAGAATACTTGCAGCTCTTGCAGAGGATCAGTTCCATCAGGCAGCCCATGTGGCCCGTAACTCTAGCTCTACAGGGATCTGATGCCCTCGTCTGGACTCTGCAGGTACTCACACACACATGCACGCCCATGCACACAATGCACATATGAACATAAGAAAAATAAATAATTTAAATTTACATGGATAGATTTATACCCACAAATGTGCACAAAATGAGACTCTCTAAGGTCTAAGAGTGTTCCATTGGTATACTATGGTTATATGTCTAAACTACATCCTTCATTGTGAGCTTCATGCTTAGATTATATAATGTACACATGCTTTATAATTAAAAAAAATAATTCTACTTAAAAAAAAAGCCAGCAATGAAAAGAAAAGCTAGGCAGTGGCTGCAGAAACCCATCTTCCAGCCCCCACGGCAGACTCCTGTCCCCACATAACAACCTTCTCCCAGCTCTTCGCTCCTCGCCTTGACTCCATCATGGCCCCTGACACACAGTCTGTTTCTGCTCTTGGTTTCAGTTAACAGGGTTAATCCAAGATTTGCATTGATTACACCTTGATCTCCTTTTGGAGTAAAGATAACTTATAAATCACGGAAGGAAGAACCGAGAATAACATGGGATGGAAGTGAGAACAGCACTGATGTCCTGGGGCCAGGAG
>NW_004949109.1:8682469-8692548 GCF_000317375.1 Microtus ochrogaster
AAGGAAGTGATGACTGCCGTGGATGGTGGACTCACAGGCAAGGAAGTGATGACTGCCGTGGATGGTGGACTCACAGGCAAGGAAGTGTCCTTTCTTCTGTCTTCAGCCCCAGCATCTTATCTACTTCTACTTCTGTGTCGGGGTGAGTCTTAGTTCCCTGTCTCAATTTCCTCCCACGTCGTCTGTTGACATGACATTCTTCACTGTCCCAAGTCTGTTGACATGATATCCTTCCTTGCCATTGTATTTTGATTTTTCTTACGAGTGATTTGCTACAAACTCTACTTTTAGAACATTTTTATGTACTCAGACACAGAAACTCTTTGACCCATGTTTAGGGTGTTTTAAAAAATATCTATGTGATACAAAGAACTCATAGTTTAGATTGAAACAGTTAATTTTATCAATGTTCAAACATTTCTACATTTTCTTCAGCTGGAAAAATAATGGAAATTAAAGCAGATGCTAATTAAGACTAATTATCTTGACTCCTGGCCAGCCCTCGGGTATGGCTAGGCAGCTAAACTGTTTCCTTTCTTTTAATAACATAGTTTTATTCTTATAACGCAGAAAAAGAACATAAAATTAAGCTGTTAGAAATCTCATTAGTTATAAATTTAATGTCATATATTTAAATAGAAACAAACATCAAAATGTAAGAGACGAAATTAATTCCTTAAAAACCTTAACATCTCTGAAAGAAGAGTTCACTAGTCATATTTTTATTACTGTTCTAGAAGGATCATAAGATTTTCCTGGAGCCGGCTACTTCACACAACTGACATTTCTTGGAACTACTAGAAATGTCTGGAAACTTAGGGGCGAACTAACTCAAGTCATCACACAATCTTGAGAAGACTGATGAGAGATGATTTGTACATGAGCCAGAGAAGATCGCATGGTACCAGGAAGATTTAAGCTCATCTGACTGTAGGTTGTAGCCTCAGAACAGCTGGCATTGGTTCATGTGTTATTATCATATTCTCTCTCCAGCAAGAAGATTAAATCCCTCAGACATTCAATAGCAAAGAAATTCACATCTGAGAAGCTAAAATAATTAAAATGGAAGTGACCTAAGGGAAATTTTTGAGTAGTTTTTCTAGTCTTGAAATATAATATTTAAGATTCACCAAATCAGAAACTGTTAATGGCATTTCGTACACCTTGGTTAATAACGGGGCACTGTGTGGCTAATTTGCACGCACTATTCCTCATGCACTGAAACCCTTTTTGCTTACCCTTCCTGGAGCTTCAATGCGATGTTTATAAATGTATCTTGCTTTGTTGTAGAAATTTGCACAATAATGGGTCTTATGACTCAGATTTCCTAAATCCTGCTTTGAGGAAATTGCCATGTTCACGAAGGCCCAGAATAACCTGGATATTTACTAAGAACAGTTTGGGATCATTTCTATTCAAAGGACATATTGAGTATCTCTCAATTCCATCTTGAACAGTACACTTGAACAGTACTGCTTCACCTGCAGTAACTGATGCCAGAGCATCTACCACAACCCTCCTCCCCTGCCCGCAGTCTTCAGCTGCCTCTCCTCTGACAGCTGCTTCCCCTCCCCATCCCCATCCCCTTGCAGATAGGAGATCTGCCTCTGTCTTCCTTGCTTCTTCCATGGTGACCCTAAATAAATATACAGACCTTTGTGGTCATCTGCTCCTACTCTTTTTTTCTAATTTTCTCCAACGAGGTAACACAGTTTGCTACCTGCCCTGCTTCTGTCCAACATTTCCTGAATACCTTCCTACTTTCTTAAGTAATTTGGTCCAACAGCCATTATGTGGAGCAAACAAGACAGACATCTGTGTGAAGGGGAAGTTGCTGTCATGGACAACAGACATTGGAGTTTAAATGAAAAGAACAATTTTTAAAAAATATTTTTGTTGTTGTTTGCTTTGAGACAAGCTCTTACTTGGGTATATTAGCTGGCCTGAAACGCCAAGAGATTGGCCTGTCTCTGCCTCCTGAGTGCTGGGATTAAAGGCCTAGGCTATCTCACCCACCAGGAACTGACAGCAAGAAGAGGGATTTTGTATAGATTTGTGAGATGGGATAATCTGACAGGAGCTTTGGAGCTTGAGCTAGCTCTCAAGGGAGTCCATTCGGTGGGGGATCAGACAGAATTAGGTGATTAAAATATGAGAGAGGACCATACTTGCTTGCAGCAGAGGTGGGAGAAACTGGTAGCTACAGAAGACTGACTATGTGTGAGGAGGGTTGGTTCAATAACTAAATATGATCTAATAACCTGTAAGGACTCTTGAAACCAGGTTTCTTACACATAAGAGAGCTAGAAACGTGATGAGCTAGAATTGAAAGTATTAGTCTCTATATGGAGGGGTATAGAAGTGTGTGTGTGTGTGTGTGTGTGTGTGTGTGTGTGTGTGTGTGTGAACAGATGGGGGCAGCTAGAATACAAAAAGTAAATTATGGTTCCAAAGCATCATATTATAATGAAGTAAGGATGTTCTCTAAGGATAATGGCTATGTGTCAAAGGGGCATAGAAGCCAGCTTGAAGGGGGTTCCACCAGTCAAATCTGGAATTATTTTAGTAGCACAATTAATACTTATCTCTAAATTATAATCCACTGGCTAATACATAAATTCACCAGACAAATAAATGAAAACAAGATGTTAGCACTCATAGTATAATAAGTGATAAATATAAATGTAAATAAAAAAAAAATAGATGAGCTAGGAAAGCACCTGAATGAGAATGTAGTAGTAATTGAATGAACTAAGAAGTATTAGCAGGTGATAAAACTGTCATATGAAGGTTTGATGAGAAATAAATGTATAATCTCAAAATTCCCCTGTAATCTCCCAAAGGGTCAGGGTTGCAATAGTCAAGATAAGCTGAAGAGACTCACCGGGGAGGAAAGAGATGAGAGAGGTAGGAGACAGGATCCCCGGACTCTGTGCTGTGGAGGTCATTAGAAGAACTTGAAAAGGCTGGGAAATTGCATGGTAATAATGACTTAACCTTAATTTCCTGACTTTGATGGCGGCATCATGCCTTTGAGGAGAATGTTACAGAGCATCACAAAGACATGCTGCAATATCCCAGAGCCTGTGTGCCTGGGTACCACGATCACCAACCCTTCAAAATCAAAACAAGCCACAAACAAAACCCCCACTTCATGTTGCTAATTTTACGAGATTGCTCTAAGTTTAAAAATTATTTCAAAGCAAGAGAGAACATGGAGGAAAATGTCACTCACTTGAGAGCCTTAGTTCAAACCAGGAAACTGGTGGTGAGCAACTCAGAAAAACAGTGCGTGGAGAGCCTGGAGAGTGGGCAGGAGCGCGCCCTGCGCGGGGATAAGCAGCGCCCCCTGGAGGACTAGCAGCAGGGTGCTTCCTGAAGGAAGTCCTTCCAAGCCTAAGGATGTGGCCAGTATGGCCTCTTCCTAGAAGGAAGCAGCCCGGCCTGGAGCTTTGACACTGCCTTGCACTTCATCTTCAGGCTTGCCAGAACAGACTCCCGTACTCTTCGTGCCGCTCTGGATCCCCACTGATTCACCCTGTGGCTTCACTACTCCATCAACCCTTCCGTGTTTCCATTCAGGTTTTGTTCTTGGTGGTGCGGGGGTGGGGGGTCTTTGGTCAAATTATCCCGCTGACAGCATCCTCCGCAGGAGAAAGCCTTGGCTTAGACTCTTTACAGCCCTCCATACCTCTAGAAAAGTTAATATTTTCTAAAGGCTCTTGGTTTTGCTTACCTACGGAGTTGGCCTCCCGGCTCACATCCATAGCCTTCCCACAAGCCTGAATCAAGCATGGTCACAGGGCACCTCCTCTGCCACACTCCACTAATCCCCACAAGACTCTTGACCCCGATATCCTGACATTACAGGCGTTCTGCCTCATGCCACTGTTTGGAATCTGCTTTCATGGTCCAGCGCTCCTTCCAGATCCTGGGTACTCCCTCCACCTGGTGCCCTCTGGGACTGACTCCTGCTTCGGAATACTTCTTTGTATTTTGGAATGCTGCAGTGGTCTGCTCTGTAGAGCTTCCTTCCTCCGTCATCTCTAGCCGGAGTCCCACGGCATCCTCGACTAGGTCTTCTACTACAGAAACCCTTGCTCTATTATAGTAAAACTCTTTGCTTATTTTATTGTACTGTCAATAACACAGGACCTTCTGCCACCAAATACCTAGTACCATGCCTGGAACACATTAGGAGCACTGTGAATGTGTCCATACGTCATCCCCAGAGTGGCCATGTGCCCTCTGGCTAACCTGCTCCGCAGTGCTTGTATCCAGTTTCTTGGTCCCAGAATACTTTTGCTTACTTCATTTTAGGTAGGAGGCCCAGAATCTGCACTATGTGCAAACACGCCTGGTAATTTTGAAACACATTTTGAGAAGCATTACTCTTGAATCTAGACCATTCTAACACTGCAGCCCACTTGACACCACTCTTCCATGGGCTGCTTCCTTCTTTAGGCTCCTCAGTCTCTAGGAAGCTAGACAGATGCCTGCATGCCAATGGTTTTGTTAAACTGCTGTTTTGATTGCTCTTAGTTGTGCTTCCACAAGACTGGGGGCCTCACTTGGTGATATTGGGATTTTTTTGTCATGTCTACTAATCCTGACGCAACGTTCAGTCCCCAGTTTTCACCCTTCTGCTCACGCCCCTGTCATCTTCAGCTGGAAGGTCCCCCCTTTGCTCCTAGCCATAGCTCCTCACAATTAGACCATCCCACAACCTGAGCCTTGCCAACCTTTCTCTGCTTAAGGTTTTCCTCACGTTACAGTCTTTCCTAAAGCTCTGTGACAAGAGGCAAGATGAATAGAAACTCTGATAAGAAAAATGTCACTTCTTTCCACTTATAAAATCAACTTTTTTCACTTCATACTGGTTGAAGGAGCTGAAAGGGCTGAACTCTCGGGGTTCATTAACCAGTATCCCATCAAATAAAAAGTCAAGTGAAGAGAAATCCCTGGGTTCTTCCACTCTTTGCGCTAGAGCACATTTTCTTTCACCTCACTTGCCCGGCCAAGTTGGTCTTCTTATCTGCTCCCTCTGCAAACCTAGGCTAGATCTTGTCTCCGATATCAAGACAGTCTCAGCCACGCAGTGCTCCTAACATTCATTCCTTCTTGGTCCCCAGGGGATCGGGTCTAATTTACCACATCCAGGCTGTGGAATGCTAAAGAAAGCATGCTATTGACACTCAGGGACCATGTGTGAACGTTGAAAAATGTCCATACAGATTGTCTCCAAGAGTTAGAAACTCAAATGTCCACAAAAGCCAGAAGAATTATATAAATCATGAATTGAACAGATGTAAGAAAATGAGACTTGCTGTGGATTATTAGAAAATGAGAGTGAAGTTCAGTAAAAGGCATGTAAATTAGAGGGGGAGCTCTTTTTCGTGGCGCCTCCTAGGCGGTCGGCTGTGCGAAGATGAAGCTGAATATCTCCTTCCCTGCCACCCGCTGCCAGAAACTCATCCAAGTGGACGATGAACGCAAGCTTCGGACCTTCTATGAGAAGCGCATGGCCACGGAAGTGGCTGCCGATGCCCTGGGTGAAGAGTGGAAGGGTTACGTGGTCCTAATCAGTGGCAGCAATGACAAACAAGGTTTTTCCATGAAACAAGGTGTCCTGACCCATGGCAGAGTGCACCTGCTGTTGAGTAAGGGGCATTCTTGTTATACACCAAGGAGAACCGGAGAGAGGAAGCACAAATCTGTTCGAGGATGCATTGTGGATGCCAATCTGAGTGTTCTTAACTTGGTTATTGTAAAAAAAGGAGAGAAGAATATTCCTGGACTGACAGATACTACTGTGCCTTGTCGGTTGGGACCTGAAAGAACTAGCAGAATCCGAAAACTTTTTCTTTTTAATCTTTCTAAAGAAGATGATGTCTGCCAGTACGTTGTCAGAAAGCCTTTAAACAAAGAAGGTAAGAAGCCCAGGACCAAGGCACCCAAGAGTCAGCGTCTTGTGACTCCACGTGTCCTGCAACACAAACGCTGGCGTATTGCTCTGAAGAAGCAACGAACAAAGAAAAACAAGGAGGAAGCTGCAGAATATGCTAAACTTTTGGCCAAGAGAATGAAGGAAGCCAAAGAATAGCGCCAGGAACAGATTCCCAAGAGGCGAAGGCTGTCCTCGCTGAGAGCTTCTACTTCTAAGTCTGAGTCCAGTCAAAAATAAGTCTATAAGGGTAACAAATAAATGATCAGACCTCGAGTCTCAAAAAAAAATTAGAGGGAGAGCTATACTAAAAGTGATTAAAATGTGAAGTCTGCTAACCATCTACATCTATATCCTAAAAAGATGTATTATTTAATCCAGCCATAAACAGGCTTTAGATTAAACCATCAACAAAAAGACTCAAAACTCCAATGACTCAGATAAAATACACATTATTTCCATGGCAGACAAAAAGCAGACAGATAAATCAAGGCAGAAACAACCCTGCTCCCGGGACACTCTCGGGCCCACAAGCTATGGCAGAGTGCAGCCACCGACTACACACAAATCCAGCCCCATGTTGCGGGACTGTTCTGGCCACCACTTTCAAAAGCCAGACAAAGACATGTTGAAGCCTTATGTGCACAATTTCCAGTCAATTTCTCTACTGGGACACCATGCACACTTCCAAAACCCATCTGGGGAGATAAAACATTCTGAGAGACCGCAAAGGCTTCTGCCACAGGGAAACTCAAGCGACTTTCCATAAACCTGAATCTACGTCCGGTCCTTTAAAATGCATTTATTGATAAATTAGTTCTGAGCCAATGATTTTTTTCTTTCTATCTTTGACATTTAATTTCAAACCAAGCCCACTTTCTAAGAATGAAAAGAACTACCCACACAGTCGCTTGAGCACAGAGTTACAGAAAAGGCAAGAATAATGCCGTGAAGCTGAGGTGCTAATGAGCTTTAAGGGCCTCATTTAATAGGTATAATGAAAGCAATCGACTACAGTTATTCCTAATACATTACACACCATGACAACAACTGCGAAGGCAGAGGAAAGGTGGAAACGGCAAGTCAGAGCGAATGCAAGGCCTAAAGCCTCATTCTTCAGTATCTAAGCACTTACTGCTGCTATTTTTAACTTATCTTTCTCAAAAAAATAAAATAAAGGAAGGAAGGAAGGAAAGCTAATGGGGATTCATCAAACATGGATGGTGAGTGACTCTAAACAAAGGCACTGCTGGCAAAGAGGTCCAGAGCCAGCGGGCACCTCTCCCATCACACATCTTAGTGGGTGGCGGAGCAGACCTCAGAGGCGACTGATGGGGCAGAAAATCCCCAGCCTTCCTAGGAGCCTCTCGTCTGATCCACACCCCCTGGGCTAAGCATCCATGACCACCCCTGCTGCTGCCTCTGCCTGTGCCACCCCCAGGCCATCCATCTCCTCCCCTTGTCTCCCTGGCCTCAGGCCAGGAAGTGACCTCCTTTGGGTGACCCCACATTTTACCTTTCAGAGTTAGTGACATTTGCTCCCCTGTCCCCGCTGCCACGCCCCTGTCACCGCTGTCCTGCTGCATCTGTAGGCTCACGCACGCTCATTTTGTGTTAGTATGTTTTTCTGTGAGCGGGCACTCACCGAGGGCGAGAACACGCTTCCTCTTTTGCTCACCTCAGGTTTTCCCTCTTCGCGAGAGTAGGCACGCGTAGGAAGGGCTCAGTAAATGCTTGTACCCCGAACGCTCACTGTAGCCCTCTATCTGTCCCCATCAACCAGTGACCTCCCCACGCCTGCCTCAGAAACCATGGATGAGGGTGTTTTGTAGCAGTGTTCACAGCTGGGACCAAGCTAACATCACCCATTCTGTCTCCCAGGACTGATGTAAACTGCTAATTCATATACTAATACACTACACAGCTGTAAAATGAGTTCATTGATCCACACTTAGAAATCAATACTCAACAAAGCATTAAAGAATCACGTAAGCTACAATGTCATTTATGTAAACTGTGTATCATTATTTTCTTTCTTTTTTATTTTTAATTTACTTTTTGTGAGCCTTGGTGCTTTTCCTGCAGGCATGTCTGTGTGAGGGCATTAGATCCTCTGAACTGGAGTTATACTCAGCTGTGAGCTGCCATGTGGTTGCTGGGAATTGAACCCAGGTCTTCTGGGAGAGCAGTCATCAGGCTTGGTGGGAAGAGCCTTTACCCATGAGCCATCTTGCCCAGCATCTTATTATATGTATTTTTTTGTCAATTAGAGAGAAAAAAAAACTACTTAACTTTTTTATAGTGTGTGTGTGTGTGTATCAGAGAGAGAGAGAGAGGAGAGAGAGAGAGGCTACACACATTCCATAGCAATAGCATACTTACTGAGATCAGAGAATAATTTCTCAGGAGTGGATTCTTGTCCTTGCTGCCCCTTCAGGCTAGCTGACCTGTTAGCTTCAAGGCTTCAGGTTGTTGCCTCTCACCTAGGAAAGATGGGATCACAAATGTGAGCCAAGGGCCCTGAATCTAAAATGCCTAGGAATTGAACTCAGGCCTGTGCTTTTGCTTGCTTGCTCTGCCATTTCTAGCCGCCCCCTACACTTCATTTTTTTGTTTTTTAGAAAACAGAATTACAAATAAAGACCCCTCTGGGGTCACTTTCCCTACAGATCTGTGTTTTGTTTTTCCAACCTGTTCTCTGTTCTGTGAGTAGTTCAGCTCTGGCCCTTAGAGTTACCAAGTTTCTATTTCTTGAAGACGCTCCCATCTTATAATCGCCACTCCTCTGAAGACTTTCTGAGCAGTTCTCCTTGGTCTGGGTGTGAGATAGAAAAGAATGCAGGGTGGGGGAGGAGCCTGAGAAGGATGGCAATAGCCTTTAGCCTCTAAGGAACTATTTAGAGCGCTCAGAGGAAATGGAATTTAAATGTATGGATTTAAAACCCTGGGCAGCTAACTATGGATTCATCCATCACCAACGGGGGAAGGGCCAGGAAAGAAAGCTGGAAAATCTCAGCTCTGGAAGGCGAGCACTCACTGCCTCTCCTATTTGACAACAGAACGTTCCATTCAAGCCACCTGCTCTGTGCCCAGAGACTGGGGAGAATATGAAAGGAGAACGCAGGAAGCCCGGACTTTTAACAGTCTCAGCTTGCTGCACTCCAGACCCATTTCTGACCCTTCCTGGCCAGTTCCAAGTGGAGAGGGGAGGGCTCTGGGGGGCTACATCCACCAGCATGATCCTTGCTGGGTGGCATCCAGAGGTGAGCTTGGGAGCAGGGGCTGGGGGGACCAGGGACACAGAGTGGGCATCTTCTTCATTTGCTTCCAGTTTCAGTGTCAAGGCTCTGCTGTCACTAACTCCCTGAATATCTAAGAGTCAGGTAAGATATCTGGATGACTCTTAGCCTAGGTGAATTAACTTATGTCTAGCTATTTCCCAGACCGCTGTAGGCTTAGGGGAGTTGATGTTTTCCTGTATTTGTTACTCTCAGGACGCCTTCCTTGTAGGTTTCCTGTCTCTTCCCACACCTGCACAAATAGTGACCTCCTTCAATGCACCTTGATTAAACTTAGATGCTGAGAATCTACTGGGAGGAGCTTCAGGTGGAGACCAAAGCTGTCCCTAACAAATACTCAAGTTCTTCCCTTTGGGTATCAGAGCACCATTGAGTGAGGAGGAAAATCAGATGACATTGCAAGTTTCCCCACATTGAGATATAGTCTAGAATCCAAGCGAGCCCTGGCAGCATCTTGGTTTGAACATGCACATTTACAAGGAAAGGCATAGGTGTTTGCCTTCCAGTTTTCATTGCTCCCGAAGAGATCATTTCAAAAGAGCAAATTTGTGCCAAGCACAGGCTGTTTTGAACACTTTCTTCAATTTCCTTCACCTCTCCCTCTGCTCTGGGCATCTGCAAAGAGAGGCAAGAGTTTCTTCTATCTGGCACTGAACATCACTGCATGGGAAGGAGACACATCTCCGCCCTAATATCCCTGCACCAGGGTTACCAACCAACTTCTAGGGACTCCTAGCCATTCAAGTCTCTTTTCTAGCCCATCCTCCTTGCCAGTGCTGTCTCCCAAGCTTCTCTCTCTCTCTCTCTCTCTCTCTCTCTCTCTCTCTCTCTCTCTC
>NW_004949109.1:8692648-8700003 GCF_000317375.1 Microtus ochrogaster
CCTCTTTCATCTTCTTCATTGTTCATTGTTCTTTAAGCATTTTTTCTGAAGCCCATTCTAGGGTAAGCCGTCGGGTTTTGGCCCTAGAGGCCTCCTAGTTTATACAAGGAGCCCACCAGCTGCAGAGCTGATTGCAGGAACCTGAGCCCAGTACCTGGCACTCACTGGCCCAGCAGAATGGCAGTGTGTCTTCCGGAACAAGACCCCACCCAAAACATCCAAACATGGCCTGGACTGCCCTTGTTGGGTGGATGGGCAGCTGGCTAAGAAGACACCTAGCGTGCTTCCAGCAAGGCAGGAGGTAGAGACTGCTCTAACTACTTGGGCTGACCTCAATGCATGCTTCATTTCTGAGTGCCCATCAGGGCTGGTACAAAACTTGGTCCTGCAACTGGAGAGAGGGCTCAGAAGTTTAGAGTCCTTCCTTATTTTTCCGAGCATTTGAATTCAGTTCCCAGCACCCAGAATAGGCAGTTCACAACCTGTAACTCAAGTTCCAGGGGATCTAATGCCGCCTTCTGGGTCCCCTAGGCCACTTTCGGGTGCATGACACCCCCCCAACACACACACACACTAAAAATAAATCTTAAAAAAAAACTTTGGTCCTTTTGGACATCTTCCATATCAACATTAAGAGGGGGAATTGGGGAATTAAAACCTTAAGGGAACCTTTGGTCATCAAATCCTATTACACAGTCTGGTCCCTTCAATCTCAGCCTTTGTTTCTACTGGCCTGCTCTCAAGACTCAAGATCCTACCAAGAGGAGAGAAGCAAGGCACTCGCTTCAGAGATCCATAGACTCCTCTGGTTTTAGCCACTCCAGACAGAGAACCATCCTTTGGAAGGAAGAAATCTCCCTTTTATGTTCTGCCCAAGACTCGCAGTGCAAAGCATGCCCTGAATTCTCTCCCCTCTCTGAGACATAAGGCTTTAGAAAACAGAAGCAAGGCTTTCTGCTCCATCACATGCTTCTGCCGAGCAGAGTCAAGCACCGGACAGGTCTCCTGCTTTGGTTGGGAAAGGGCAGCGCACAAAGCAAGAACACAGCCTCCCCTCCCGACTCAGAGCGCCAGAACCCCACTGTCCTTCCCCACAGCTGATCTCTAGCCATTCCACACTGCTCCAGTCAGTTCAGCCTCCACCGCGAGACACCATGGGGAGGGGCGTCCCAAAGCTTCCTGCACTATCACCGTCCTCTCTTAGATAGATGTTGCTGCCACTGAAAGGCAAATGTGACGGGAGCCCTCCCAGATTTTGCATGAGGAACATTGCCTTTGCTGAAGGTAAGCCCTGCATCTGAAGGCAAACCTTGGCTCTGCCCACTGGGAACAGTGGAATTGTAGGCTTCAGTCCCCTCAGATGTAAAATGGGCATAGCAGATGCCTGAGGTCTGCCACCAGAAACATGAGGATTGCGCATGTGCATGCCTACACACACACACACACACACACACACACACACACACACACACATATATTTTCTGGCACTTGAGTACCACTCAGATGACCCTGCTTTCAATATTATTCAAGCTACCTGTTACCCATCCCCCAAATCCCTGTGTCTTCTAGAACTGTCCTGGACTCTTGTCACCCTGTGAATTACGAAGACAAGTCACATTCATGTGAGAAGAGTAAAAAGTGTCTGCGTGGTTCAGTGGCGCCGTTTCAGGAACCATGACATTCACACCGGGGCCTCCTAATAAACTTCAGGATGACGGGTCACCCAGAAAGCTGGCATGGAGCACCTAGTGCATGCCAGGCTCTGAATTAGGGGCTAGGGATGCAAGGACACCTTCTCCTGAGCACTAAAAGTCTCATAGAACAGGCAGACCCATAAAAATTATGCATCTTTTCACAGCTCTGGTGCTGTGTTAAAGTCAAGGGCAATATGATTGATGGATCAGTTTTAAACATATTCATATTTATCAGTAAAATAAGCTCTAAGACAAATCCTCCAGACAGAGGTTAGACCTTTGACAAGGGTGAGACCAGCTATCGGCAGGACAGATGAGCTCCTGACTCCCACCTACAGAAAACACCAAGTGTAAGGCAGGCTTGAACAAAGAGCTGAAGGCTGTTAGGTGGGCAAGAAGGGACAAGAAATGGAGAAATTGCCGTGCGGTGGTGGTGCACACCTTTAATCCCAGCACTTGGGAGGCAGAGGCAGGCGGATCTCTGTGAGTTTGAGACCAGCCTGGTCTACAGAGGTAGTTCCAGGACAGGCTCCAAAGCTACAGAGAAACCCTGTCTCGAAAAAAACAAACAAACAAACAAAAAAAGAAATGCAGAAATTTCCACACTGCAGGTCACACACCAGGAAAGACAGAGACATGAGCAGAAGTTTGGGCATTGTCTTTTAGATCACGCAGACAACTGTATTTGATCACCAGGCTGTTACTTCAGCACAGGAACACAGTTAAGTCTCGTGTGCATAAATACAGAACGCAAAGCTCCTTTATTACATTACAATGCTGATGACAGAGTGGAAAGGGGACAGGAGTGGGAAACAGAACGACCAACACTGATCACAGTTACCAACACAGCTATAATATGCACTCAAGAGTTTATAGGAAAATTCTCAAAGGAAACCCTGCAGTGGACAGCAGTGAATGGGTGGACAAGGGAGCCGGATTGTGCCCGTCAGTGTCCACCACACCAGCTCGCCATCTCTAATGTGGCATGAATTCAGCTCCACCCTTGCCAATAGCCATTGCCAAAGTCCATACCTAAAATGCATGTTGTTCTAAGAAGATACTTGCAACACATGCACATGCCAGTCACCTCCCATGCAGTCTGCCAGACTTTGACGAATGAAATAGGAGAAACTGTGTCCACAGGATGGAAAAACGGCTGGTACTGGAACCAGCTCATCTGTGTCCGCACAGGACGGGCAGGAGTGGGAGAATGCCAATTCCGAAATTCTCAGTACTTCCCAAACAGAAACTGCAAGGAACCCAGTGTTTGTCCCTTGCATTGGGTGGGCCTGACAGGGGCTAATTTGTTCCTAATGTTTTAAATAAGAATATGTTGGCAATGACTTTCTCCCTTGCTTTTTACTTACTTCATGAGGCTGCAGCCATTCTTGTCCAGAGGTCTTTACCATACCTGGGAAGCCAGATCTCTTTCTGGAATATTTTCTGGGTCAGTTCCTGAAGTTGCCATTCTTAGATTCATTTTAAAAGTTAACTTTTACCCCTGCTGCTGGCAGGCCACCAGCACCGTGTCCTCACTACTGCTGTAGTTAAACCTACTGTGATCATAACTTTTCATTCCTGTCTTGTAAGCATTGTGGGATCCCCATGAGGCACAAAATCCAAGAAGTGAGCTGCACAGCAAAGACTCCTAGCACTTTACCGCGTCCCACAGATAAAAAGGCAATAAGCATCCTTGCCATGTAAGCATGATTTTCTCAGATCAGGCAGCTGTGGGGTTGGTAACTTTTACCAAGAGCCAGAGGAGAGCATTTTCTCTTTTCCCTAGAAAGGAAAATAAATTCTTTTCTATCCGTGGCTTTCACACACCTGACAGCTAAGCTGGGCCTTGGGTCCAGGAGAAGCTCACTTGTTCAGTCAGTGCCATTGTGAAGAAAGGGCTTTTGCTAAATAAATTGCACATTTTCACCAGGACATCTTCTTAAAGGCTCATAGATCAGAAACGCGGTGGGCTGCATCCTTCCAGGAACTATTTGGAGGCACTGGGCTCTGAGATGACTCACACATGTTCTCCTTGGAGGGGCTGAGGAGGAGCCAGAGTGAAGGGCACAAGGGCCCTGGCTAGGCTAACAAAGGCCTCTGCAAAAGGCCTTGGCACCGCATAAGTTGTGAGTGTGACCAGAAGGGAAGCAGAGGCAGAAGGAGGAGAGTCTCAGGAATAACAAACACCCACTTCGGCAGCAACTTGAACTGACCATTTCCAGTCAGTCTGCCTGGCCTTCCTGGGCCACCTTTCCATCCCTCAGTGGCACCAAGAGTGTGACCCTCAGAGCTGAGGATCTCTGAGGACAAAATCCTGTGTGGATCAACTCTCTATCTCCCTGAGAAAACAGTTTACAGGAAGAAAGATTGGTGTTAGCTCTCGTCTTCAGCTGTCTTGGGCCACGGTCATGTCTCTACTCTATGATTTTGGACCTGCATTTCCCAGCTTCTGTGACTAGGGCGGCAGTTCACAAGGATGTGCAAGTGTCTCAGTGGGAGGGCTTACAGTTCTATTTTCAGATTTTTGAGGAGCCTCCATCTTGATGCCCACGGTGGCCAGGGCAGTTTCTGTTTCCGCAGGCAAGGGCCTCTTTCCCACATCCTTGTCAGCAGCTGTTGTCCCTTGTTACTTTCATGATGTCCATCCTGGGGAGTGAGCCTTCTAGATGCAGCTTTAATTTGCATTGCCTTGACAGTCAAGACTGTTGGGAACTATCAGTTCCTTTATGGGCTGAGGGGTTTTGTGCATGTGTATTTAATTTTTTCATTTCTTATATAATCTAAATATTAATCTTCTATCTTATACATAGTCAGAATTTTTTTCATTTCTGGATTGTCTCTTTACTTTGGTGACTATTTACTTCAAACAAAAGTTTTTTTTTTTTTTTAATGTAATCCCTTTGTAGTTAGGGGGATTGTTTCCTGCACTTCCTTTTCAGACAGCCCTTGCTTTTATACCTGTGTCTGGATGTGGTCTGCCTGCTTCCCATTAGCACTGTCAAAGGTGCAGGCCTTGTATTAAGGTATCGATTTGTTTTGTGCAGGGTATGAGATAAGTTTCCCCATTGCCACTTCATAAAGGACTTTTCCCCAATGCATTTTTTAACACCTCAGTCAAACAGTAAGTGACGGTAGCCCTGCGGCTCACTCATTTCTGGATCCTCCATTCTATTCCATTGCTCTACGTGTCTGTTTTTATGATCTGCAATGATGCTTTTGTTACTGTGTTTCTGCAGTATATTCTGGGATCAGATACTCTGATACCTCAGCATTGCTCTTTCTGTTCACAATTGTTTTTGATATTTGGGGTCTTTCCTGCGTCTATGTGAATTTTGACATTTTTTTTTTTTCAGTTCTTGGATGTGAATTAATGCCAATCTTTCTGCATCAGTCTCCCAGTTGATTCCAATTGGGATTAAGAATGTTCAACTGTTGATAAAATTTAACATCCCCAATAAAGTCCCCAAAAGAAACTAGGAATAGAAGGAACATGCCTCAACACAAACTACAGGATTACAGGATGAGTCACTGTACCCAACCATGTGATTGTTTTAATGTAAACACTTGTAATCATGAGCTCCATCTTAGAACTGACTTAGTTGGAACAGAGGTTCTTTATTTTCCACTTGAGTCCAGAGTCCTTCCAACGCCTTCAATAACCCACTATTCATTCACAAGTGTGTGGTTTACACTCTATGTGCGTCTATAGTTTCTGTGGCTTTTCTCCCTGTTGATTCAGAGTTTTAGTCCACCATGAACTAATATGATACAAGGGGTTATTTCAGTTCTTTGTGGGTGTACTATTACCAGTTTTTGTGGGATTAAAGGCAAGCACCAGCAAGCCCAGCGGTCATCATAGGTTCAGGCAAAATAAAAGAGTTAAGCTCTTAGATTTACGTCTAACTTGTTTAGAACTGGTTTTCATAACTGATCAGAGATTGGTTTCTAGAGTCATTCAGCACATGGCCTCCAGTTTTGCTCCCGCTGTTTATTGGCTAGGTCGTCCGTCCCTCAGTTCCTCTGCTTAGCACATCTGTGATAAAGCAATCGCCTGCAGATGCACAGATGTCATTCTAGGGTCTCGCATACGGCATCGCTATCTGCTGCTCTAGTTCTGGAACAATGTGCTTTTGATGCTGAGGCTTTGCTGTCAGCTTAAATACCCAGCACAATGATGCCTACAGCTTTCTTCCTTTCTGTTCAGGCTTGATTGGCTATTTATGAACGTTCATGGTTCTGTGTAATGCAGGGTGTCTGTACTCCTCCCCACTCTCTCTTCCTCTCTGCGTGTTTGTGTTTCAATAATGTATTTCATCAATGTTTAGGATTTTTACTATGACTATCACTTACCTGTTTGGTTAAATTTGTTCCTAAGTGGACTTTTTGTAGCTATAGTAAGTGGGATTGCTTTTCATGATTTCTTTACCAAAGTTTTTTCTATTGGCATATAGCATGACTTTGGATTTTTTAAATAGACTATCCTCCTACACTGATGAATTGACTTATTAGTTCTAATGCTATGGTGGAATCTTTGGAAGTTTCGATATGGAAAGTCTTCTCCTTTGCATCAGTGATCGTCTGACTTCTCCTTTTCAGTTTGGATATCTTGCATATCTTTCTCTTGCCTCACTGCTTTGGTCAGTAATCCCACACTGTAGCCATCTTTAGCTTGCTTCAGATATTCAGCTTTTTAAAGTATTAACTGTTGGCTTATATGTTCCTTATTATGTGGAAGAATGTTCCTTCTGTACCTAATTTGCTCAAAATTTATATCATTAAAGGAGGTTTAATTTTTATCAAATGCCTCTTCTACATATATTGAGATGGTTATATTTCTTGTCATGTATTCTTTCAATGTGCTATATCACAATTACTGAATTATGTATACTAAACCATCTTTGCATCTCTGAAATGAGTTCTAGTGATCATAGTAAATGATCTCATTGCATTGTCATTGATTTGCTAGTAATCTGTTAGTTTCATAACTAATTTATTAAAAGTTAGTGGCCTGTGGTTTTCTTTTTCTTTCTTTGCTGCCATGCCCTTGTCTGACTTTGTTTAGAATTCCATCAATAGGCCACATTAAATTATTGACTTCTACTGTCTTAGGGCTTCCATTGCTGTGAAGAGACACCATGACCATGGCAACTCTTTTAAAGGAAGCATTTAACTGGGGTGACTCACAGGTTCAGTGGCCAGGTCCATTAGCCTTATGGCAGGGAGCATGGCAGCATGAAGTAGACTTGGTCCTGGAACTGAGAGTCCTTACATCCTGATAGGCAGGCAACAGAAGTCAACCGACAGTGGGCGGTATCCTGAGCATAGGAAATCTCAAAGCCTGCCCCCCACTGTGACACACTTCCTTCAACAAAGTCACACTACTGCCACTCTGTATGAGATTTTAGGGGTCAATTACATTTGGGGGCCATACTAATATATACACTGTCACGTTCGTTTACGTGTACTTGATGATACTCAGGCAATGATAAAATTGCCTGGCAACATGTTTCTCAGAAAATGTCTTATTATTAAGCAACATATAACTATACATTATCAATAACTACTATTGAAAATTAAAAGGAATGAGCCGGATGGTGGTGGCGCACGCCTTTAATCCCAGCACTTGGGAGGCAGAGGCAGGTGGATCTCTGTGAGTTCGAG
>NW_004949109.1:8700103-8714319 GCF_000317375.1 Microtus ochrogaster
AAAAAAAGAAAATTAAAAGGAATGAATTTTTTATGCATACAGCCACTTGGATCAATCTTAATGACATCATCCCAAGTTGAAAGAACCAATTTCAAAAAGTTGTATATTGTGTAATTGCAGAGAACTCTGGAATGACAGTTATAGAGGACAAAGAATCAAGTTCTCAGCCACTAAGGGTTAGAAGCAAAGAAGGAGTTGGGTGTGGCTCCACAGTAGTGATACTAAGGACATCATTATGTTCTATCTATTTATAGTTTTGTAAACATAGTTCATATCTCTGATACAAGTGTGATTCATTGACATAGAATTATATACACTCATGTGCCAATGTCAATTTCCATGTATGATATTGTACTAAAATCATGTAAGGTATAAACCATTGGAACAGACCAGACAAACCATTGGACCTCTGTGTACTGTTTTTTTTCTGAATTTATAATTACTTCAAAATAAAGTCTTAAAAATGAGTCATGTTACAAAACACTGCTCCTAAGGGTCTTTATAAATTCTTAAAGCCTTTTTAACCTATAATTGTTTTAGTGAGGAGAAATAAATATCTTATAAAAAGGAAAACATAAAATTGGACTTCAACAAAATTAAAACTTTAGTTCTGCAAAGACCTGCTAAGAGCATCAAAAAATACAGACTATGGGGATCAGCTGTGCAAACCACATATTGAGCAAAGGACTTGTGTTTACAGCGTAAGAATTCTCAACCTCAACAGTAAAGAAATGACCCAATTTGAAAATGAACAAAAGATAGGTATAAATATTTTTCAAAGATATATGTATGCTAGATAAACACATGAAAGGTGGCCAGCTCTCTGCCTCAGTTACTTTTCCATTGCTGTGATAAAACACTGTGACCCAGGTAGCTCATAAAAGGAAGGGCTTACTTGGGGTTGATAGTTACAGAGGCTTAGGCGTCCATCACCGTCATGGTGGGGAAGTATGGCAGCAGGCAGCTATGGCAACTGAACTTGTACACTGAGAGCTGAGAGCTCACATCTACAATCATAAATAGGGAGCAGAGAAAGCAAACTTAGAATGGTATGTGGCATTGGAAATCTCAAAGTCTACCTTTAGTGGTACACTTCCTTTATCCGGGCCACACCTCCTGAACCTACCCAAACAGTACCACCAACTGAAAACCAAGTATTCAAATCCCCCAGAATATGGGGACATCTCATTCAGAACATCACACTACTAGAGAAGTGCAGTTTTTCATCCACAGTGTTATGCCATGGTGTGCCTGTCAGAATGACCTGTGAAACCCATTCTGGTGAAAATATCGAGTTCAGTAGCCACATTGGAAAATGTGTTGGTTGTTGCCTGTCAGAACACAGCCAAAAGAAAGATCGTAAGCAATGCCTTGGGGAGCTGTGAGAAAGGCTCCAGTAAAAAAGGCAGAGGGCCTTTTACCTCAAGTGCATCTTGTTCCCTGGATTGTTCTTGGACATGATTTCATGCCTTCTGTGACAAACATTTGCATTCAATTTACAATATGTGTTTATTCTTGTTGGAAGTCAGGTCATAGCTATAGAACCCAGTCTGGCGAAAAGACGTTCTGAGTGCTGCGTGCTGAGTGCTGTCCCCAAGTGTGCCCTGAATCTGGATATGGCCTTCTGCCTTGCTTTCCTGCTTTCCCAAATATAATCTATAGTATGTGCCAGGCAATTGTGCTTAAATTGATCTGCCCTGAGAACGTTCTGGGAAAGGGCTGCTCCGGTAATATTTAGTATGTGCTTCCTGGCATCTATTTACATGGTTTTTGCTGATCATGTTTTTCGAACTTAAACAACCTTTCTTAGGTCATTGCTTTCTTTGCTACTTTTGTGTGTAAAGTACACTGAAACTGAAGTAAAGCTGTCCACAGCATCAGACTGTATTCTGCCCATTCTTTAAGGCCCTCAAATCCCAGGTCTAGAAGATCGATGTGTATAGGTTGATGAAGGTTGACAGTTGCCCTTTCAAACCTTAAACTAGACTTCCCATATATTGTGCTTTGAGTGTAAAATGTCTGAACATTTGGTCTCTGGCTGGTGAGGTGCTTGAGTTTGCGAAACCTTCAGGATGGGTTTTGCAGAAAGGATGTGAGTGGGGGCATGTCTTGAGGCTTCTAGCCAGTCTCTGTTCACTTCCTGTCTCTGATTCTTGATCCACCTAGGTGTGAGCAAACAGCATCATGCCCCTGCCTCTACAGCCAAGAGCCACTCCCATCACTAGTTTCTTGCCTCTTTTAAACCCTGAGGCAAAACAAAGTTTCCTCCCTTTGGTGTGGGAGAATTGTCTGTATTCTGTCAATCATGTTTTAAATAAAGGCTGATTGGCCAGGCAGGAAGTATAGGTGGGTCAACCAGACAGGAAGTAGATGAGAACAGGAGTATTCTGGGAAGCAGAAAGCTCCCTCTGCAGTTCTGCCTAGATCACCAAAGAAGCAAGATGTGAGTTGCCCCACTGAGAAAGGTACTGAGCCATGTGGCTAACATAGATAAGAATAATGGGTTGATATAAGTTATAAGAGTTAGCAAGAAGCCTGAGCTAATGGGCCAATCAGTTTATAATCCTATGAAGACCTCTGTGTGATTTTCTTTGGGGCTTGCCAGCTGTGCAGAGCTGGGCAGGACATAAACCCCAACGAGCAGGCCCCTCGCATTACATTTCTTAAGTCAGGTCTTAGTCATAGCAAGAAGAGTAAATAACACATCAAACCACTCAGAAATTACCCTTGTGAGTGTACTGCAGCTTTTCTCATAATGTCCCCAAACACGGAAACTAACCAAATGTCCAGAATGGATGAATTGTCAAGTAAACTGCAGTACAGCTATATCACAACTTCTAGTCATTGTTAAAAGGAATAAGTCATTGCTATGTGCAACAGCTAGAAAAAATTCAGAATGAATTGAAAACTCCTCTCAAATGGATGCATTTGCATGATTCCATCCACGTAGCCTTTAAGGGATAGCACATTTATAGTGAGGGAGAAAGACGAATGGTCACAGCGCTCGGGTCTCAGGAAAGGCATTGTGAATACAAAGGGTGCACAGCTGTGTCCTGTTGTGATAGCCAAGAATCTTGATTTGCAACGGTGGTTATACGTGGTAGTGAATGTAACTGGCCCCCATAAATCACAGGGAAGGGTACTATTAGGGGGTGTGGCCTTGTTGGAGTAGGTGTGGCATCGTTGGAGGAAGTGTGTCTCAGTTCACTTCCTGTTGCCTGCAGATCAAAACATAGAACTCTCAGCTCCTTCTCCAGAACCATGTCTGCCTGCATGCCACAATGTCCTGCCATTATGATAATGGACTAAATCTCTAAAACTGTAAGCCAGCCCCAATTAAATGCATTTCTTTATGAGAGTTACTGTGGTCATGGTGTCTCTTCACAGAAATAGAAACCCTAATTAAGACATTATATGAAGCTACACATGTGATCAAATTAAATATTATATGTACACAAATATATACACATACAATACTTATGTAATTAATGGCATTGGGATGAGCTCTGTAGACTTTATCAGTGTCTGTTTACTGGCACTAATATTATACTACAGTTATATGAATGTATTCAGTTGGGAGAAAACAGAAAACCACTATGAAGTGTTCTCTGTACTTTCTTGTGAGTCTGTATTCTTTAAAAGAAGAAAGGCAATCATCCCCCCTCAACCCACGTCATCTCTCTCATGCACAAAAAAGAGAAATTGAAGGCAACTTCAATGTTTAGATTACAAAGATTAAAGAATAAAAACATGTTTTTCTTTGCTTATAGACTTCTATTTTGATTAAATTATATATTTAATGAAAATATGGTAGTAATATAGTAATGAGGAAGATAAATTAGGCCTATAAAATCATGTAGTCTAAATTAAAATGCAAATAATTTGCATAGCCAAATAAAGTCAAGTACAACATAAAACTGTTAGACAAATTAAAATTCCTAATAGTTTAAGAAAAAGCTATTGAATGACAATCAACTGCCTCATTAGTTCCAATATCATGTACATTTAAATGTTCGCATATCATTTCTCAGTTTAATTTGAACTAATTGTCCACAATTCAAATATGCTTTCCTGGATCTCAATTTCTCTAAATATAAAGCTGTTATCTCTTCTGGGCATATCATGAGTTAACTAAGATATCAGAAAAGGTTTCTCTGCTTAGATCACAGGGGTCCATCCAAATTCACCTCAAACTCAGATCTTTAAGAAGCACCTCCTATAGGATGTGTTATAGACAAAACCTGGCAGAACCTCAGAAAGAAAGTCATCATCTAGGGGCCATAGGGAGCCCTTCACAAATGGGTGCCTGGCTGTGGAGAGAGTTGGCAAAATGAACTGAGCTACAAGGCAGCTTAGGAGAACAAGACAGGGAAGGCCTCTTAGGGTCTAAGAGCAAATCACAAACATCAATGCATAACTCCCTAGGAGAACTGTGAAAACGGACTGTCAAAGCAAGACTATTTGGAAGTGTTACTATGTGCAGGTGTCCCCTGAGTGTTCTAACTCATACGTGTTGGTAGATTAGCAGTATGCTCTCACTCTTGGACACAACTAATTTCACAATCTTTTCAAGGTGTCATTGCTGATGAGTTTGTCCTACTTACCTCCACTTTACATTCTGGTTCCTTAAAGACACAGCTTCAGATTTCTACATTATATTGCTTGAGGCGAGACAGAGACTTTTGGCTGGGTCACTGAAGAAAGTCCATCCCACTGTAGACCTAACAACAGAGCCTTGTTTCCTACCTGAATTGAATCTAGAGCAGTGGTTCTCAACCTTCCTAATGTTATGACCCTTTAATACAGTTCTTCACATTGTGGTGACCCCCAACTATAAAATTATCTTCACTGCCACTTCATAACTGCAAATTTGCTACTATTACAAATCATAATGTAAATATTTTATATGCAGGATATCTGAGAATGTGACCCCTGTCAAAGGGTTGTTTGACCCCCCCGATGGAGTCACAACCCACAAGTTGAGAACCACTGGGTTCGGGAGTTGACTCTCAAGGGACCTCATTTTCAATTTACAGACCTGCCCAAGACAAAGAACAAATGTGGAATTGGAACGTACCCAAATATTCAACTCTCAAGACTCAGTGTAATGGCTACCTTTCCTCTATTCCTGTTGGTTCTTCCCCTCAAAATTCTTTTTAGGAAGACCACTCTCAAAAACTACCCTGTAAGTTTCTGTCACTGCCTTTATTCAAACAGCAAAAGAGACAGAGGCTAATTTCTGAGAGCCCCATCCCAGTGAAGTGTTCTCAGAACGTCTATGAGGACCTTCATGTAAACAGAATGTTCACAGGACACCCAACCCTGCAAAATCCAATCAATGGAGTGTTCCAGTACACAAGGATCAAAAAAGGAATCATGAATGTCTCTAGTATAACTTACTCATTAGGGATTTTAAAATCTTTATTAAATGCTAGTTCATTTAATAGAAAATGACTATTTACCTAATTGGCAGCCAGCAATACATATTCACATCAGCAGAACTCTTACGATAGTTCTTCATCCCTGTCCAGATTGAAAATCACTGTTTGAAGCATTTATTTAATTATTCTTCATCAATAAAAACTCAGGAGTCAGATCTTGAGGTAAGAACCTGAATGATCAGAGAATCAGCCAGTGACTCCCCCCCCCTTTACTTTCTTGATCCAAAAAGGGACAAGAATCTTTCTAAAATCTTCCCCACTACTTCCTGTGTCTCTCTAGTCTTCAGTCCTCCAAAACATCTACGGCTACTTTTGGTCAGCTAGTAGTTAGCTCTGCCCACTGATTTAAAGTAAACTTTATTATCCATCTCGGGAATATCAGAGTACAATCAAAATATCCCACAGCAACTGTTTTGAAGAATACCCATGAAGGAATCTTGTCTTGTGAGTGAGTTGACCTGGGATTTTGTCTATTTTCATAGCCATGGGTAGCACATGGTACCATGTAACTGTTCCTTGGGAGACATGAAATAAACAGGTACCCAGCACAGATAGGGAGATAATGAAGACTAAAGTCAAGAGACCACCAAAGTCCAGTTGGTAATCCAATGAGTTTTATTGGAGTGACTTATAGGAATATGGTGGGAAGTTTACTCACAGGAGCAGAAAACAGCTGCATTGCCAAAGCCCACCCCAGCATGGGTGACAGCTCACAAAAGCTGGGAACCTGGAGCACACACTGTACATCCTTCAGACAGCTTGCCAAGATAGAAAGTGTCCCTTCCACTCAGTTGGTCAGAGGCTTTCCAGGCAGCCCAATGGGTCTCTGCTTCTCCTAGGCAGGATGGCTGAACCAAGAGAGACTCGCAGTAGCCTTTCCTATGTATGTTTAGAAAAGGAAGAGCTGAATGAGCCCAGTCAGTATCAGAGCCTTCCTGTAAAATGTACTGTTGTTTATTTCCTACATTAAGGAGTTTCCCCATCAGAGGAATGGTTCAGAGGAAACAGATTATAATACAATACAAATACAATAATACAATAATGGAAATTTTTAAAATATCATTAAAAATAAGTATAAGTGACTTAGAGGTTGGTCACGATGTCCTGGGAGGTCATTCAGTCTCACCAGGAAAACCAAAGAAACTATACAGGTGGCTCAGGTATCCTACACATGGGAACCTCATGTCCAAGGAAGCCTTTGCCAGCTTCTGGAAATAGTCTCAGGCTACAACACAACCCTTTTTCTCACCAGCTTGATCTAGTGTTTCTGCTTTCTTTTGTGTGCGTGTTTTGTTTCTGAGCTAGGTTTTGGGGCTGGCCATTTATTATGACTTTCTTTGTAATACAGGCTTTAATGATATGGTCCAACAATCTGGCCTCTTGGGCTAGTAGGTGACCTGAACTAGAACCTTGTGTCTCCTTAAGGTAAGGTGGCAAGAAATCTGCTTGTCTCTTTGTGTTATTTATGCTCTGGTGTTGGCTGTCTCCCTGGGGTGCATTTGGTTTGTGTGTCGTTATAAAAAAGAAAAGCAAAGAAACACTTGATAAGAAAAATATTGCTTCTACTAGAACAGAGAGCCAATTATCAATCAAAGAAATAGGCGTGTCTGTGAAGTCCTCTGTGCGTACTTAGTCATCCTGTTACTCAGCCACCACCAGCCAGTGAATTGTGCTGACTTCTGTTGTATTTGTGAAATGAGGCTTTTAGTTCTCTTTGTGTCTCTGTATGTGAAAAGTCTGACTGATTTTTAAATATCCTTTCTACATCTATGTCTAGAAACTGCATATATATATACATACATATGCACACACACATATACATATATTTGGACAGAGAGCAGCATATATATAACTATATACACATGCATATATATGCCTAAACATATATGAGTGAATCCATAATATGCATACATTCTAGGAGATATAGTTCAAACATCATATAATTCTACCATCAAGGAAAAGGAAATGCACAGGATTTAATTAAAGAGACTGGTCTGTATGTTTGCAGACAGAGAGCTCTGGCTTCTGACAGAACCTTTATAACCTGAGCAGTTGTCATGACTGTGTGGGTGGGCAGCACATGTGCTGTTGGGGACAGGTCAGGATCTCCACTGGCCCATCTGATGCTTGTGGCCTCCAGAGCAACAGGAGGCTTCTGCCTCACTTACACTTGTTCCTTAAAAGAAACCAGCTAGTTACACAGAAACCCCTGAATGAGTCAAGATACAAAGAAAAGAAAACCTTAGAGCTGAGCTCGTAGCTTCACTCAGCATCTGACAATGACACAGATGCCATAGTATTCAACAAAATTAAGAGAAATCCTGCTGCAACTCCAGCTTGTCCAGGAATTGGTAAGAGTCTTTAATGATGTGAGTGTGAGATCTCTCAGAGCAAATATACTGACGTGTGATCTACCTCCACTGGAAATACATAGATGACAGAGTCCTAAAATTTAATTCTTAAAGGTTTAGTTATTATTAATTATGTGCATGTGCATGTGCATGTGTGTGTGTGTGTGTGTGTAAGTGTGTCACAGGCCATCACTGAGGGAAACCAGGGAAGGAATCAAGCAGAGCAGCAACTGGGAGGCAGGAGCTGTTGCAGAGGTCATGGAGGAGTGTTGCTTACTGGCTTGCTCCTCATCACGTGCTCAACCTGCTTTCCTGCCCAGGGGTGTCATCACCCCCACCCAAGGGATAGGCTCACCTACATCAATCTTTAATCAAGAAAATGCCACACAGGCTTACCCACAGGCTAATCTGATGGGAGCATTTTCTCAGTTGACATTCCTTCTTCCCAAAGGGCTCTAAGCTGTTTTAAGGCGACATAAGAACTGCCCAGCACACCCACCAAACAGTATTAAACCTCTAAAACTGCGAGAGCCAAACTATGCCTTTCCTCTTTGTAAGTTGATTTCTTTGCTATGGTAATGTAAAGCTGAGTAACACCAGGTCAAGACAAGAGTTCGGGTTAAAAAATTGGTTGGTAATTCTAAGAGAAAATGCAAAGGAAAGTAAGTCACAGGGGCAAATTAGTTCTAAAAGCATTTTGATATTAGTCAAAGTTAAAGAGTTTTAAATCTAGCTATAATTAGAAAAGGACCCTGAGATAGTATTTCTAATCAAGAGTCTCCTTCACAAAAATAAACCTTTCCCAACTGTATAACACCATGGAAAATGTTAGCACACTATTTTAGTTTGAAGAAAACTTGGTTTTATTTTTCCATCAAAAGTGTGAACTATTTTATTAAACTATTTTGATTAATCTACTCATTTTATTTTAAGCTACTTTATCAAACTATTAAACTCCTTGTCCACCTGTATTTCTTCTGTAGAGGCAATTACTGCTCGGCTCATTTAAAACCCCACACCTCATGAAAAGGGTCCGCTGCCCATAGCGCTGCATGTTGTAATAAACTGGCCTGAGCCATTTGGTCTTATTGACAGCTTTTTTCTGCTTTTCCTTCCAACACGCTACAAACTGAAGACCAGAAATTGAGTCAGGACTTGAGAGCCTGAGGGAGAGGCTGAAGGGAAGCAAGGGGAAAGGCAACAGGACATGGGAGATGCTGAAGTTGAAAAGGGAATACTAGGGTACAGAGGACAAAGTGGGCAGGAAGATAGGGAGCGGGATGAAGGGAGGATCAAGCAAATGAAAATGTATAAACATGTCACGAGGAAACTTGTTACTTAGCATGGTAATTTTGAAAAGCAGTTTTGAAAAAGAAAGTTGACTCTTTTAGGAGGAGTTTGGGCAGAGCCATGGTGAGTTTTGTGTTCTGGTTAGTGGTCACTGAAGCCATGGACTGCCCCAGAAAGCACCAACAGACATCTGTCAGTTGGTATCAAGGGCTGAGCTTAGAAATTCCAAACTCATTCCAAACACAGAGGACCACATGGAGCAGGTGAACAGGTACTAGCTGACCAGTCACAAAGCGGGGCTAGCAGACCTAAGGACACAAAACAAGGATGGGCCGCCTAGGAGCATGTGAAACTGATTCAAGTTTAGTTAGTGATGTGGTTTTGTTTGGTTGGTTTGGTTGTGGGGTTGTTTTTGAAACAGGCTCTCACTCTGTAGCCCTGGATGACCTGAAACTTGGTATGTAGACCAGGTTAGCCTTAAATCCACAAAGATCTGTCTGCCTCTACTCCCAAGTGCTGGTATTAAGGGTATGTGCCACCACACTGGGCTAGTGGTGCTGTTTTGATGGGTATATAAGAAAGCCCTTTTTTATTTCTTCTTAATCCACCTCTAGAAGTTATCTGAATAAACTGTCCATGAATTAAACCAGAATAAAACATTCTTCAAATGGCAGCTTCAGACTGAACTCTCCCCATTTAGGAATATGTTTCTATAAGGATCTTAAATTCATAAGCTACAAGACAATAAAAAATGCAAGATTGAGAACTGACATGAATTGATTGGCCTTTTCTAGGAAACAATTCAAACTATGGGTGATAATGGCTAAGTGGTGCTAAACTTTCCAAGTTTATGTTATTTTATTTATATCTACTATGTCCTCATTTCCTTAAATATAGTTGAGAAATTTAAATTTGTAAACATAACAATGCCAGAAATGTCATATAGAATACATCTTAATGGGTGTGATAAACCTATCCATAAAGAATAGATACCATATCTCATATGTGAAAGTGATGCCTATAAATTTTTGTGCAAAGAAATTGTTCAGGTACGTCTTTTATAGCTATGAAATCCGAGAGGAATGGATGGTAAGAACAGCGCGTTCTGCCTGGCTAGGAGCAACCAGGAGCTGTAGGTTATAGATTCTAAGGCTGAAACCTGGGAGAAAGGAATCAGACAATTATGGGCTCCTGCTCTCCGCAGACAAGCTAATAAAGACAATACAGATACTTCTAGAACATAAAAGGAATAAAAGTCCGTCCCTGAAGGCGCTATGAAGCTTTCAGACAGAAACAAAACAAACTCCCAGGTCTCTGTGTCTTATGGTCCTATTTTTATCACCACATCACAAAGGGGCGTCTGTGTATTAATCACCATCCTCTGTGGCCCCCGTGTGAGTAAAACCAACCAAATAAAAAAGAGCATCGAATTGATGATATGAACCACAAGGATGGCTGAGTAAACCTCCAAGAACAAACAGACACCACTGTGGGAGTTATGTGAGTCCATCATGAGTAACTGCTATGCAGGTCCCACAGTCCGAAAGTGTGAGACACCCACCTGAGATGGGAAATAACAGGGCAAACGAGGAGGGAAAGGCAGCTACGCAGTTTCTAAAACATATGAAACCTTGAGTCATAAGTCATAGGATCCCTTTAAAAATAATGGGCTAGGGAAATGGCTCAGTGGGTAAGAGTGCTTCCTGTGAAGCATGAGGGTAGGAGTTCAAATCCCCATCATGCATGTAAAAAGCTGGGCGGAAGTGTGTGGACATGGGACCCCAGCATTGAGGGTCAGAGACAGACAGACCCCAGGAGTTTGCTAGTCAGCCTTGCTGAAATGGTGACCTCTAGATTCCCTGAGAGACCCTGTCTCAAAGCACTGGAAAAAAAGACCAATGAAGGGAGACAACCAATGTCCTCTGCTGGCCTTTCTGCATCTGTGCTCAGATAGGCTCAAACATCGGCACACTCATGTGTGCATATGCACCACACACACACACACACACACACACACACACACACACACCACAACACACATTAACGGAAACAAAGCATCGTTTCTGACTTCTGAAGCTATCATGTCTCCAGACACGTGTTTGTCACTCCAGTGAGAAAATAGCCATGAAGACGTAACAGCAGCCTTGGGCATCTTGACTTCCTGTCTTTCAGTAACTAATTGTTGTGTCTGAGTTATCTACATAATCCTAATCTCCCTTGCAAGCTATTTTTTGTTGTTGTTGTTGTTGTTGTTACAAATTAGCTTTATTTTTGTGGCTTCCTTTCCCATTTTAAACCCCTCCACATTTCTCGCCTTTGTGGGAAAAATGGCTCTCACAAAGAAGCTTGGGCAAACTTCTTGTGAACCCACCCCAGGTACTCTGACTCTGGCTTAGTTCCAGTTACATGTACTTGGCAGCTACCCCCTAACAACCCATAGTCCCCAAAGCTTAGCAGCCTTGGACAGCTCGGAGCCTCCACCGCTGGCATCTGGCTGTGGCACGCAGCCACGTGTCTGGCATCATCGTGTTATGTCACCCCCTTTTCAGGCCTGGAGACCCTTTCAACTGTCAGAGCTGGTCCTGAGAGGAGGCCTTTGGACGTGAAGTTAGCCCAGGTGTGAAGAATGACCAGGGATCTGGTCTGTTTTCACGGTGAATGGAATCGCCTGCCTCTTGGCTGTGTCTGCTTATTTAAAAAGGCGCTGTGCTTTCCTATTAGAGCGCCCTTTCCTCTTCTGATAATCTTGGTTCTGAAAACAGACTGCCGCTCTTCCTCTGCTGTTAGTGCAGGGAGCAGAGTCTCAACTGACCAGCCTTGAGATGACTGCCATCCCCTCCCTTCATTCTCCAGACCCTCTTCCCTCCCCTCCCCTTCTCTTTTTCCCCTTTCCATCTCCTCTCCTGTTCTCTCTCTTCCTCTCTCCCCTTCTCTCCTCCTCTCCTCTTTTCCTCTCTCCCCTTCCCTCCCCTCTGAAGCACTCTCCAATACTGTACCCCACATGGCCCCAGCAGCCTTAGCTCTGCAGGAGCTGGACTGACAGGGGCTGGAGTGGGCCTGTCCTGCTCACATCTGTCCATGGCTACTGTCCAACAGGTGAGTTTTCTCATTTTCTCTGAATGCTTCTGGGAGTCTGAAACTGTCTCAGTGACCAAGGGAGTTGAGATGGGATTAGGGATGCACCAGACACCTCTGTTTTGTTTTAGACTCAACAACTAAGGACTCTTAGTTGAACTTGTTTACCATGAAATCCCATCTCAAAAGTTAAGTCAGCAGTTTGAGACTCCTGTTCAGTTCTGCCAGCACCGGGCAGCTCTGAGCTGGGCCTTGTCACACTTGAGTACAATTTTCTTTCTAAACTCGGAGGCTTTTCACTGCTGAAAGTATAATATAAACAAGCGCATGGAAGAAGAGTAAAGTAATAGGGGAAAAAGGAGACAAGGCACAGCTGTCACATTTGGAAGCTGAACCATAGAGTCACAAATGACAGGAAATAGTAAACAGATCAGGTGCCACAAGAGAGTCTGAGTAAGAGTCAAGCCATTTTGTACTGGAGACCTTGAAACAGACCCAGAAACCAAAGCCACAAAGAGCAAGAGGCTGGGGAGCAGAACCTGGCTGGAGGAGGGGCACTGGAGTCAGCATTGAATTGAACCCCAGGCCTTTCTCCCTGCTCCCACCAACTAGATCAACCACAGCTTTCTCCTACCCATGGAAGGTGGTGATGGATAATCCTAGAGGAAAACCAGAGCAGCTACAGACCTGAGTGCTGGGCATGACCCAGGCACTAACCGAAAAGTGAACTGAAAGCACAATCAGCGAGCCAAGAAAGCCACCAGTCACTGCCCACCTAACCCAGCAATCGGGAGGGCTTCAATAGTTCCAGAAAAATGGCTGTAGCGGGGACACACCCTTCCTCTACTCTCTGAGGTTCCTTGGCTGGACCTAGAAAGTGATCCGAGAAAAAGCAGATTAATGTGTGAGGCTGAGTTTATTAACACATGCATCGTGGGTACTGGGGAAGAACTCGGTGGCCCAAGGAGTGATCAGGAGCTGACGTCTGCAGAACAGCCTAAGACACTGAGTTTTGGAAAAGATGAGGCTAAGGAGAGGGTAGCGTCATCACTGGTCAGTGTTCCCTCTTGTTGTGTGCTCCAGAGAAGGATTTTAATAAGCAGGAAGAGGGCATCCTCTGAGTTACCTGCTGCTCATAGCTTCAGTACACCTAGGAGGAACTAGGCTGGATGGATTAACTGTTGAATTAATGAGATCACGTGATCACTGTCCTGCGGCCCCTGTCCCAAGGCCTGTTAAGAGTTACATACCACCTTTATTTATGCCCTCTGAGTTTTAGGGACAACAAGGCAAATACATGGGGCCAGGTAAATGGACGGAGGAAACTAAGGAACGCTCTGGGCTCTTTAGCAAGATCTGCGCTGAGACTCCTCTTGGTTCTTGAGCTACTGAGCTGGACAGGACCTAGAGTTGCCTCTGTGATTCAGAGACCCACACTCCTAGTGAGGCAATGGCTTGTCTGTACGTTTATGACCTGCTATAAGGCAGGTAGAGGGAGGGATGAACTTTGCTTGCATCTGCTTCTTCTGCCTTGCCTTTGACCCCAAATAATCCTTATTCAAAAGTGTCATATTCCAGCTTATATATCCTTTTCTAAAATTAATTTATGCGTGTGCATGTGTGTGCCTCCTCATTTATATGCACCATGTTCATGCAGTACCAGCAGAAGTCAGAAACCGATGCTAGACTCCCTGTCTATAACAGGTAAGGTTATAGGTCACTCAGCAGGGATGTTGAGAGGCTAACCTGGATCCTTTGAAGAACAAAGAGTGCTCTTAACTTCTGGGCCATTTCTCTAGCCCCCAGAGTTTGCATATTCTCACACCCTATGTGGCCATGTGAACGATCCACCAAACTTTTCCCAAAAGATGAAAGACAATGAACATGTGGAGATGCAGATGTGAGACTCTCATATACTTAAAACTAGACAAAGGATGACCACTAGGCCCCTCTTCTGAGTCTGTAAACAAAGGACAGGAAATCAGGATATCAAGAGGATGGTGAGTGCAGAAAACGCCCACTGCAGCTTCCCATCCACGTGCAAATGTTGATAGTGAGT
>NW_004949109.1:8714479-8715734 GCF_000317375.1 Microtus ochrogaster
AGAAAACGCCCACTGCAGCTTCCTATCCATGTGCAGATGTTAATAGTGAGTGGAGAAAACGCCCACTGCAGCTTTTTTTCTGTGGATATTTTAAGCTTTAAGATTTTTTCCACTATAGAAACTGCTCTTATGGAGATTATCCATATCTGCTTACTTGTTCAGCTGTATGTAGTAACCTGTGATTCTTATTCTTGTTCAGCTGTATGTAGGAGCCCCACTTCCCTGTTCATCTGTATATAATAAACATTGAGGTACCAGGTGCTGGGATTTTCTGATTGAGACCAGGCAACTGACCCCAGTTTTTCCTTCCGTCTGTCTGTCTGTCTGTCTGTCATTTCTCATTCCATCACCGCATCAGTTCAGTTTGTCCCTGGAGCCATGCTAGACATGGCAGTGCCACATTCATTGTATTATTAGCAAGTCATCTGTGGTGGTTTGAATGAGAAATGTCCCCCACAGGACTGTGTACTGGAAAGCGTGGTCTCTAACTGATGGTGCTCTTGGAGAAGCTTTGGAACTTTCAGGAGGTGAAGCTTGCTGGAGGAAATACTCACTGCAGGTGGGCTCTGAGGTTTTATAGGTTCACCCAGCCTCTCCCCCTCTCTCCCAAGCCCCTCTGGTTCTCTGTCCTTCCTGTGTGTGATTGAAATGTGCTCTCTCTGCTTCTGACTCCCAGGTCAGCCTCACACTCTACTGCTGTGCCTTCCCCAGCATAAAGAAGTGTGTTTGCTCTGGAACTGAAGCTAAATAAGCCCTTTCTTCCCTACCTTGTTTTTGATCATGGTATTTTATCATAGCAGTGAAAGTAACCAATACATCATCATACAGGACCCTGTAAGGCTATAAGGGTTACCAGTTAACCAAAACAGTGTTAATCTGTAGTAATAGGAGTGGGCTACTTTTCGTCCCACCAGCTCCTGGCTGCCTGGCTAGCTTTACTGGAAATAACTACATGGAAACTGTATTCATTTAAACACTGCCTGGCCCATTAGTTCTAGCTTCTTCTTGGCTAACTCTCACATCTTAATTAACCAATTTCTAATAATCTGTATATCACCACGTGACTGTGGCTTACCAGGATGAGTCTAACCTACATCCGTCTCAGAGAGGAGAGAAATGGCGTCTGCCTGACTCTGCTTTCTTTCTCCCAGCATTCTGTTCGCTCTACTCTGCCTATCTAAGCTGCTGTCCTATCAAAAGGCCACGGCAGTCTCTTTATTTAACCAATGAAAGTAACACATAGATGGAAGACCCT
>NW_004949109.1:8715864-8736344 GCF_000317375.1 Microtus ochrogaster
CACGTACACTCAGGATGGGGGATATGCACCTTCAGACAACATCTCACTTGGTCTTAAGCCTGGAAACTTCAGGCACTTTGAAGAGAACCTGACATAAAGACCAAGACATAGAAAGGAGGGTGAATAGAAGAGTGGAAGAGAAGAGGAACATCCAACAGGAAAAGGAAAAAAAATCCTGTGAAGTTTTAGAAATGAAAAGAAGCGTTAGAGCTTGCTTCTGAAGTACCTGGCAGGACAGCTGCTGGTGCTCTGAGATCCAGTTATGACTTCTCGTGTGTCTTACCAAGAAGTATTTTTTTTAATTAGGAATCACAGCTGTAAAACTATGTTCAATTCATTACACTTTTCCATGATATTACCATCAATTTTGCACAATATATTCTTGTTTATTATTTCAAATGAAGTGACAAAAACATTTATCTCTGATAAAGAGACACAAAAAAGCTAGAAAAGAAAATCCATAAAAAAGTAAAGGATTATCTCATCCATGATCAAATATGATTAATGATCCAGAAAGAGTAAGTAGAGCATGCAAAGAAATTATTAATTGATAAATGGTATAAAAAAAAGAACTTAATAACATGGACCTCGGTGAAGGGTCCCTGTAGTTCAATGGGTTTCAGAACAGCAAGCAGGAAAAAACAAGCCCCTGACATTGGTCAAGGCTCAGAAGCACTGGGCCACACTCAGGGACAGACATGCTGTAGACAGTGCAACCATGTGTTCCAGTCAGGGTTACTATTGCTGTGACTAAATACTGTTATGATTTAAATAAAATTCTGCAGGTTCCCTGAGAGGTGCAGCCACAGAAACGCTGCAGGTCCCCGAGTGGCAGGCAGTGAGCAGCGGGTCCCCAGACTACGATGGCCACAAAGGCAGCCAGTCCCAGGCAGGGAGCTCCTGAGTGGCCCAAGGGCCATGAGGGCCTGTGGGTCCTAGGCAGGGAGTCACATGGCGGGTGAGAGACATAGACAGATAGGCACGCCATGCATAGTGAGGATGGATATTTATTAAGTGGGTTATGGAAGGGAAGGAGGGAGGGAGAAGGGGGACTAAGAAAGAAACACACAGAGAGAGAGAGAGGGGAGAGAGAGAGAGAGAGAGAGAGAGAGAGAGAGAGAGAGAGAGAGAGAACCAGTGGTGATGGGGGAGCCACAGCAGTAGCTACCTGTTTGGGTGAGAGAAAGAAAGGAAAAGGCTTGAGCTGCAGGCAGGAAGGAAGATCTGCCTGCCTCAGGAGGGGGGGTGGATGGGGCTTGTCTCTTAAAGGAACAGAACAGGGAGCCCCCGAATCTCGGGGACCTGCTGTTCACTGCCTGCTGCCACTCGGGACCTGCAGCGTTTTATTTAAGCCATATCAAACACCACGGCCCTATGCAGCTTTGTATGTGTGTGTTGGGGGTGGTATCTAGCTCACATTTCCACATCACTGTTCATCATCAAAGGAAGTCAGGACAGGAACTCAAACACGGCAGGAACCTGGGAGCAGGAGTTGATGCAGAGGCACGGAGGGGAGTTGTTTACTGGCTTGCTCAGCCTGTTTGTTTATAGCACCCAGGGCCACCAGTCCAGGGATGACCCCAACACAATGGGCTAGGCCTTCCCCCATCCATCACTGATTAAGATAATGTCCTATAGGCTTGCCTATCGTGCAGTCTTCTGAAGGCATTAATCTTGATTACTGTTCCCTCCTCTTAGTGACATAAGACTAGCCAGCACACCATGCCTGCAGAAGGCTGCAGTGCTCTCTGTTCAAACTGCCAGCCAGTTTTCCCATGGGACGTAGACACATTTCAGACACGCAGTGTCTTCTGTATGCTCCCATCATGTTTCCTGTCTTGGCAAGCGATTTTACAGGTAGGAAATGTGTAGGTGCAGAGCCAATTAAAAGTGTTGAGATCTCTCAAGCCCTCTATCCCCCTCCCCCTCTTTCCTTTCTCTTCTTCCTCTAAAGTCTAGAGGACATAACAGAACTACTGTGTAACTTCAAAAAGTCATTGAGGACATACTTCATTCTTTCTGGTTGCCACAGTTAGGATCTTTAGCGTCACTAGCATTGTATGGCTGCCAGGGGTCCAATCATTGCGTATATGTGCCAGACAAAGGAGAGTGGAGAAAGAGACAAAAGCACACAGAGGAAAGATCACAGAAGTCTGACCCACTCATATCTTGTCACCACATGCATCCACTAAGGGGAAATGTCTTTGTGGGTGAATACATTATTGAACACATGAAGATTCCACTAAATGGTAGGAACTAAATATTAGTTTGGCAACTAGAAATGTAATAAAATATATCCTCCACCCAAAACAGAAAGGGTTAAAAGATGTAAAACCTGAGATGTGGTTTGAGATATGGTGTAGCACTTAAAAGCATTTGCTGATCTTCCAGAGGAGCTGAGTTCAAATCCCAGCACCCACATCAGGTGACTCACAACCTACTTTAAGTCCAGCTCCAAGGATATCCTCTTCTGGCTTTTATGAGTGCCTGTACACATATGCATACACACACACAGACACACACACACACGCATACACGCACTCACACACACACACATCAATAAGTAAAAAAAAAAGAATTGAGACACAGATTAGTTAATTTAGTGGTGGTGATAAGGAGATGAATGGGGCAGTGGGGTCCTGTAAAGGCCGAGGGACCCTCTCCACTCTGCACAGAGGCCTCTGGGAGCTACAACTGAGGGGGGTGGCTGGTTTGTTTAGCCAGGCATGAGGGTTGCAAGGTGGCCTTCAATTCTGTTTTTTAACATGAGAAAACAGCAGGCAGAGAAAAGGAGGGTGTGCAAGAAAGGCTGTGCAATCCCAGCATACGCTGTGGTCCATCTATAAACAGCTTGAAAAATGATTTCACACTTTTCATAAGAAGGTGAACATTCAATTTATTTTAGCAAAAATTAGTTTTATTTGTAGAATTGAAAGAGAGATGGTAGAAGCGTTTGAAAACTCCAACCGTATGTCTTCTATAACAGAAATGCATTAGATATGTCTAAAAGTGATAAATTAAGGAATTGCGTGAGTGTAAGCATACCATTTAAAAGATAATTACCAAGAGCAACAGCTAAAAATGTTTGGAGAAAGGGTCGCACTGGAGGCCAGATGTTCACCATAAGCCTGATATTACTTTTCCAATCTCTATGTATTGTACTGCTTAGATGGGAATTTTAGACAAGGTTTTACAGTTTAATGGCTAAGGTAAGTTTCTAGAGCATACTGTTCGTGAGGAAACCAGGGTTAGCAAACAGTGCGAATAGTAAAAGCTCCATTTGCAGAGTCTGAGTGGGAAAAACATATTGCAGGAGGCAGGTGCCAATCCACACAAAGGAAGTTGAATTTACAGGCTGAAGTCTAGAAGGGCAAAAACCCCAGGAGGTCAGTCAGGCAGCTCATAGCTGCTGGGAGGGAACTTCACAAAGCTGATGGCAAGTGTGGATTTAAAATTTTTAATTGGAGCCGGGCGGTGGTGGCTCATGCCTTTAATCCCAGCACTCGGGAGGCAGAGGCAGGCGGATCTCTGTGAGTTTGAGACCAGCCTGGTCTACAGAGCTAGTTCCAGGACAGGCTCCAAAGCCACAGAGAAACCCTGTCTCGAAAAACCAAAAAAAAAAATATATATATATAAAAATAAAAAAATAAAATTTTTAATTGTCTGAATTTTTATGAGACGTATACTTTAAGTAGACACTTTAGACACTGGAGAGGTGGCTCAGCTGTTAAGAACACTTCCGAAGGACCCTGGCTCAATTTCTGGCACCCACACAGGCAACAGGCACACACACCATGCCCAGACATATATGCGGGCAAAACACCCATACATATAAAAATTTAAAAATATATAACTTTTTAAATTTAAAAGGTAAAAATTAAAACAACTTTTGAAAAGGAAGGACCACTCTCCAGATCTGCACTCTGTTTTATTACCTTTGTTCTCTTTCCCTCCTAAGTACAAATCTCCATCAGTAAACACTCACCCTCCTTCTCCCTGCTACCTTTTCTTCTCTTCCTCTTCTTCCTTCTCCTCCAGTTCTTAAACCTGTGTTCACCTCTGAGCTTTGTGATCTTATCCGGGGTGAACTACCCCAACCAAGCAGGAAGCCCTTGCCTCTGCGTTCCTGCAGTGTGCTTGACTGACGTGAGACGTGATGACAAACTGTGTATGTAGGCACAGCAGGCACACAGCATTGCTCACTTTTCCAGAACCATGGTCTGAATTGTAGGGAGTGGTATTCGTTGGGGCTCACAGTTTGGAGGCTCCAGCCCATAGTCTGTTGCTGCTACTCTGGGTCTTGTCATCAGGCAAGTCCCTCATGACAGTATGTGACAGCAGAAACTGCCTAGCAAGAAAGCAAAGAGAAAGGTGAAGAAACTGCCCCACAACCCCTCTGAGGGCAAACTCTCAGAGACCTAAAGTCTCCCAGTAAACCTATTCCTAACGGCGTCTGCTGCCTTCCAATAATGCCAAGCTGAGAACCAAGCTTCTGACAAGTAGGCCTCTGAGAGACAGCCTAACCCATTATAGCACATACGGAGATGATAGTTTAGACAGACAGATAGATAGAAATATAAAGTTTCAGATGGGCTAACTGGAGGGGCCAGAGCATGCCACCTGATTCTCCTGCACAAATACATTCCTCTTCTTTTACCTCCTACCCTTTCCTATCTGTCCACACTGGAGAGTGAATCTACAAACTTCCTAGTGTCAATGACTTCTTGAAGTGTTAGCTTCAGCTGTCAACTTGACAAAAACTTAGCGTCACCTGGGAAGAAGGTATATCAACTGAGGAATTTTCCCCAGCAACTTGGCCCACGAGCATGTCTGTGAGGGCATTTTATTGATCAACAGCTGATGTGTGGTACACTCCCTGGGTGGGTGGGGCTTGGCTTGTAAAAGAAAGGTAGCTGAACATGAACCTAGGAGCAAGCCAGTATGCCATGTTCCTCCCTGGTTCGGCTTCAGTGCTTGCCTTGACCTCCCGCCATAACTGACCATGACTTGATGATGAAACAAACCTTGTTCTCTCCAGTTTGCATTTGGTCATAGTGTTTATCACAGCAACAAAAGCAAACTAAGACGGCCTCCAGCAGAAGAGTGCCAGAGATGCATACACCCAATTCAAGAAATTATGTTCATTGACTGTTTTCTTTCATGAAGAAAGAAAAAGCATTATGGGAAACATCAGGGAATCTATTAGAGCTATGTCAGGTGACTTTGGTGGAGCGAAATAGGAGTGGGCAGTCCTGTATTTGGTACCTTAATAAAGTCCCTTTAATGTGAGACAGGCAAGACCAAGCTGGGTGGTCCTTGGTGAAGAACAACAGACATTCACAATGGCCAAAAGGGGACATGATCTGGACAGCCTCTTCATTAGTGAGAATGGGTTGATTTCTGTCTTCATTGGTCATGACAACCGATACGGTGGATGCTGATGCTCAGGGGTACTGCTCATGATCAGGTGACCACTGAGGCAGTGGATGCTGATGCTCAGGAACACGGCTCATGATCAGGTGACCACCGAGGCAGTGGATGCTGATGCTCAGAGGTATGGCCTATGATCAGTGTGGGCAATGGCTGTCTACCGTGTGTTACCAGGCCAGCACCTGATGCCAGAGCAGTTTCTTTGTTTCTCTTTCAACAGAAACAAAGATTATAAAAGATTACAAAAGAAAACAGATTTACAGTGTAAGCTGTAATCTTTCTACCACATCAAGAATGGATGGAGTGGTATGCCTGTGATGATCTGGAAGAGGCTGGTCATGCCAGGCTGGAAGCTGGTTAGTCTGTCCCTGCCTTGGTTTCTTGTGGTTTCAGACAGGGCTGTGGTACAATTGGCTCAGCCAAATAGGTATTAAATCACTGAGAAGTATGGCCCCCAAAGTTTTAGCCTTTTAGATACAGATATCTTTTAGATATATATCTATTTTTAGATACAGGCATATCATACAGGAATAACTTTTTGCGTGAAGGACCTGTCTGCTACCTTTGAAATGTGTCTTTTTCGTGACTACTGAGAAGGACTGGACAAGATGAAGCGCTGGGTTCTTCTCCATGAGCACACAGCCCAGCCCTGCAGTGCCGGTCATCATATGCAGCATTAGACCAGCGCCTCAAACTGCTCCTCTATTCTTGACCTTTAGGGTCTAGATATGAACTGCAGAAAGTTGCTTCTGAGAAACTAGCCTTAGCCCACCTGTTCCACAAGTCAGCCACACTAAGCCACCTCTGCCAGGGCAGACTCAAGGTGTCTGAAGAGCAGACTCTACCACAGCAGTGGCAGATCCTCTCGTAAGCAGAATCAGAGAAATTGAGTGGCAGCCACAAGAGGGATGGGGTGGTTATCACAGCAGAATCAAGACTTAGAACAAAAATCAAGGGGGAAAAGTGCATGGGATTTGTTTTAAACCCAGAGCCTTAGAAGGGAATTAAAAAGACCTTAGCAGGGAACATGCGGTCTCCTCAAATTAGGTTTACTTGCTGAGTCAAGGGAGAATTGAATCAGCTTAAGAAACAAGAGTCAGTCTTTTCTGTCAGAGCACAGACTACAGAAAAGAAAAAAAGAAAAGGAAAAAATAAAAATAAAAGACGCACTGATTAAATTCCACAGAGGAAAGACTATGCTGCGAGACAATCCAGGAGCCTCCAAGGCCAACCCTGCAGACTTGAAGGAGAGAAGCCGGGGGCGGACTGTGCCGCACTAAACTATGATGGGGATGAATGAGATCATGGTCATTACCAGATCACAGGGAACTACAGGGCCAAGATGATCTGCACAGGAAGTCACTAACGACCGCAGAGACTCACTGTAGTGAGATCCTGGGGACGCAGAGGTTCAGGAGACTCTGCGGATTCAGCTTCTCTGGGGCAGGTACCAAATTAACAAGAGCGATGGAGGTGTGCTCCGGGATGACTGGGTGCTTGCAGGAGAGATGCGTAAGGACCACACCGATGTGAAGGGAGGAAGACTCTGAAATCCAGGATGAGACACCTCAGGACTTAACAAAGCAGCTTCAACATCAGAATGGCTTATACGTAGGAAAACATACCTGAAAGTTATGTAGGATTGGATGTGGACTAAGAATTGGCAGGCTGCTGACAGACAGACCCAGGCCTAAGTTAGCACCAGAGCCATTTAGGGCTCCTCCTGGGTGTATGACCCTAGGGAAGATACCCAGAAACTGAGACAACTAGGAAGAAACAATGTCCTTACAGTTAGGTTTGGGCTCCGTTGTGATTCCTAAGCAGGACAGTCTTAGCTGGTACCTAAGTATCCTCGAAGAAGTTGAGGTCACCCTGGCATTATCGAGAGACTGCAGATCTACAGAAGGGCCTCCCAGCCCTCACCTACAGAGAGAACAAAGTGGAACAGGAGGTGTTGGGTATTCATCTTTGAGTTTCATCTAAGAAGCCAAAACTTTTAATTCCAGACTCTTCAGACTTAGGGACGGACAACAGTTCATGGCCAAAGTGGAGATGTCAGACTGGCGCATGCAGTCTGAGCTGTGTCCAGGCTGTCATTTGAGTTTCTCAAGTCATAGTTGAGTTTAAGACAGAAAAGGGAATGAGTTAGGGTGCAATTATTGTCTTGGAGGTGCTTCAAGTGAAGTCCCTCCCCTACTCCATCTCAAGGTGCAGCCAGGATTGACCCGAGGTTTGGCAATCCGCAGATGGAGGTGGTCAGACTCTCTAAAACGTGAGGCATTTCTTCCATAAGGCACAGGAAGGATTCTGTTGACCATGCATCTTCATGAAGAGTTAAGACTTCAGCTGTGTCATGGAAGTGGCATGGCCTTCTTTGGTGCCAGGAAGCCCCCTGAAACTTGCTGGTGAATACAAGAAACGCCAACTACACAACCCTAGCCCAGGTAGGGCAATGTGGACAAGTGTAGTGATCCCTCAAGTGGAGGCCTGAATTTCATTACTGGTTATGAGTCAGGCCATTCAGGTGATAGGGAACTTAGGATGGATGATGGGGGCGGGAGTAAGTGCAGCTGCCCTCTGAAGACCAATGGTAGCAGCGGGGGACAGGGAGGTGATGTCTCACTGATGCACATCCTGCAGTTTTCTCCTTTCAAACTCTTAGTAACTACCACTTTGAAGTATTCAAGGTAGAATAAGGTAAACTTAACATGCGGAGGAAGTTGAAGGAAGGATGGGCAGTTGCTGCTTTGGCCAGTACTTCAACCACATCTCTCAGGGACAGTGGCCCAATGGACAACTTACAGCACCTTCTTTGCTTTGCCAGAAATTCTGTGGCCTCCAGAGCCCCATAAGGAGGCAAAAGGAGCAGGCTGTCACTAAACAGCCTAACAGCATCCTTGTCTGGCCCTAGAGTCTGCAGGGCAGTCGTCACAGCCATCACCCAGTGCCAGATTAATAGTGTGCCCCACATGGGCTGCCTTGCTTTCCAGGCCCCTCCCTCACACCCTTGGCTAGTATTTTATGTACCCTCAAATCCTGGTTTCCAGCTCTGGTTTGAGAAGAAGGCTGCCTAAGACTACTGCCCTTAGAGGCTGCTGTTCCTCTAATGAGATCACCGTTCATTAGTTGAAAGAAACTGAAAGACCCTCAGAGTGGTCCTTCCCTCAGGAGGAGACCCCTAACCCAAGGAACAGTCAAGACCACTGGCTGCAATTAGCAAGAGGTTTATTGGGTGGGCACAGGTACCTGTGGGCGGCAAAGTCCTTTCGGAGGACTTGCACCCCTGCAGGCTGGGAGAAGGTCTTTTTATAGGAAAAGGATGGCAAAAGCAGGTATACAGAAGCAATGCATGGTTACAGGGATCTCATTGGTCACTTCGAATGAGGCGATGGGTTCATTTAGGGGACAAGTTCCCCAGAGACATGAAGGTCTGATAATAATAGCAGACTTGGCCCTATCTAGGGTACATGTAGTTTTTCCCAGAACTGCTCATTCCCCTCCTAGGCCTGGTGTCTGACCACAGATATCCTGTTTGACCACCTAGGAGTACTGACTTTTCCTTGAACTTACATTTGTTTGTGTGAAGGCTTTGCAAAATGGCATTACAGCAGCTAAGGTGGGGTCTTTCAAAACAAAGGTTTAGCTTCCCTAACCTGTAAGAGATGAAGTTATCTTCCTGACTTTTACCACAGACTAATAACTATATAGAAGTCCTTTGGCTAATAAATGAGAGGAGAATGAATTAAAATATCATTTGCTATCGCTGAAGAATCCCTGGATCTAGGCAATCTTCCTTGGTTTTTAACCTTGAAGCAGACAACCCATCCCCATAATGTGTTTCCTTCTGGGAGCTCATGAGATCACCACCTGCGATGTATGGTCTTATACCCCCAAAAATCTGAGTCAAGTTGTAAGCTTGGTATAGAGGAGGTGCAGGGAACATGGGAAAGACTGAAATTCCACACTTCTCTGCACCACAATCAATCCTTCTATCAGAAATAGCAATAATCGTGAGAAAGAAAACAGGAACCAAAGGCCCTTCTGTAGATTTAAGTGATGTAACAGCTGACCGCAAGGGTGGTCCTTGGGAACCATCTCTGAAGGCAACAGGGAGAAGGGGGGTGGGAAGAAAGGATAAGAGCAGCAGAACACAGGAGAGAGAAGAGGCTGTTCCTTCAATGAAATTTACATAGTAATTGACTGCAGTCTAGCAAGAGTGCTTTTCCCATCAGAGAAGGAAAAATGGCTGAAAAATCTAAGTGGAGTTGGAGATGACTTTGGAAATGGGAAAGGGACATGGAGAGCATTGGGATTCTGCTTTTTTTTTGCTTTATTTTTTAATAATTAATTTATTTATTTATTAAAGATTTCTGTCTCTTCCCCACCACCGCCTCCCATTTCCCTTCCCCAATCAAGTCCCCCTCCCTCGTCAGCTCAGAGAGCAATCAGGGTTCCCTGATCAGTGGGAAGTCCAAGGACCGCCCACCTCCATCCAGGTCTAGTAAGGTGAGCATCCAAACTGCCTAGGCTCCCACAAAGCCAGTACGTGCAGTAGGATCAAAAACCCATTGCCATTGTTCTTGAGTTCTCAGTAGTCCTCATTGTCCGCTATGTTCAGCGAGTCCAGTTTTATCCCACATTGAGCCTATAATTAGTGATCCTAGAGAAGCTAAATAAGAAGGAGAACCCAAAGACAAACATATACACATCCTCCTGAATATTAACCTTCATCAGGCGATGAAAGGAGACAGAGACAGAGACCCACATTGGAGCACCGGACAGAAAACTCAAGGTCCAAATCAGGAGCAGAAGGAGGGAGAGCACGAGCAAGGAACTCAGGACAGCGAGGGGTACACCCACACACTGAGACAATGGGGATGTTCTATCAGGAACTCACCAAGGCCAGCCGGCCTGGGTCTGAAAAAGCCTGGGATTCTGCTTTAAAACAAGTTTGTCTTTAATCTTAGCACCCCTCAAGTTTATACCATGGCGGGGGGGAGGGGCTAGGCCACTTCCTAATAAAACCTTCTGCGTCTGCACTTTCTCCTGATTTCCTCATTTCTTTCTTTCTCTCTTTCCGTGAGAGCTGAGCATCCATTCATCTCTTCAGAAACCGCCCATGCTCTAACATGAGCCGAGAAGCAAAGAGCTCTTTTGACTTCACGAGGAACTTGAATAGGAACTGTCTGATGCACTTGCTTGAGGGGTGGCTCCTCTGAGTGACAAAGGGAGAAGGGGACTAAAGTATTAGTTAGCATAAGCACTTGCTTCAGCATTTCTCCCGTTCATTCACCTGAGCAGGTGCAGAGCTCCTCAATCATAACTGTTGAGCGAGGAGGGCTCGCGACTCCTGCCACATAAAAAAGAAAATAACAGATTGAGGGGAGAGGAAGGGGAGGAAGGGAGAGAATATGCGTGAAATGGACTTAGCCTGGAAGCCAGGAGGGGAGACGGAGATGGAGGGAGGGGAGGGGGATAGAACGGATTTGAATCATCTGTGGTTTGTAAATAATGACATGTCATCTGCCTAGAAAAGGAGGGCAACATTTGCTCTTACAACGGAACAAGAAGCTAAAGACCTTTCAGAATGTCAGAAAGTGTGTAGAATAAATGTTTAGAAGGCAATGGTTAAATCACAGATCGTGAAGGCAATGGTTAAATCACAGATCGTGAAGGCAATGGTTAAATCACATGTCCATTTGTTTGCTCCTCCTCAGACTCTGGTCGGGGAGGTCTTAGGAGGACTGCTCTCTTGTTCCTGTCTTTAGGCTAAAGCAGGCATATGTCTGCAGTTTGGAGAAGCCCAAGGAGGGTTAATTCTTTAACTGGAAAAAGCAAAATAGGGAGATTTAGGGAGGACGTTGCAAACGAAGTACCTGGAGGGGCACCCACCTGAGAAAGATGCATGAAGGAAGGTGGCGGGAATGGCAGGCGTGGGGCTTCGGCTCCACAAAGGAAGTATCATGGAGAGACAGTGGGCATTATGGTTATTTATGGTAGTGCGTTGCTGTGGGCGATTCTCGGCACCCAACCTATCTCCTCCAAAGTCTTTGGTAAAATACTTACTGTTTATCACAGCTTTCAGGACAAGAGAGTGAACGTCAGACATAGCAAAAGTGAATGGGAGGGGATGCACATAGAGCTCAAGAGAGTGGCAACTATAGCCTGAAACCTCAATGCCGACCTGGGCGAGATCGAGAAACAGTGGAAGAACAACAGGTGCTTGTGTTAACAGAGTATCGTGCAAGATCCTCTTGGGAAGAACCATGGAGACATTTGCCATTTCCCCTCCGGGGAGGGAAATAAGGCATGCCAACCTTTCCCTGGCCTCAATACACATGGAAGGAAGCAGAGTTTAGAAGACTACAGGGAAAGGGGCATCCGGTGAGAAATCCACGCTCTTGGTGCCGAAGTGACGAGAACGCTCCGCTAAGCTCACTCAGCCCTTGAAGCAGCTGACTTTGTCAGCTTAGTTTACCAACGCTCAACACCAAAATGACAAAGCCACAATTAGCCCGTGAGTCACCAGAAGTTCTGCAGCTGCCTCTGCACATTGGGCTCCAGTCTTTAACTCACTTCCTGCAGTGATACAGGGAGAAATTTCCATCGGATTCATCAAACACCTGAACAATCAGAGCTGAACCAGACACTAAGAGGACAAGGAACAGATTCAAAATGATGCTGGTGAGCAAAGAAGCATCTCTTTGTGTCATCTATAATAGAAATGTATTCCATTGTTGAACCCAGGTATTATTTACATGGCTGTCAGGACAAGGAAGCTTCATTACAGCCCAGTCGCTTGGCTCAACCTGCCAAAACCTTGTCTGATGCCTTCCATGCCCACTAAAATGTCTTTAATATTATTTTCTGTAATTTATAATACTAAATCAAATGCAGTGAGTTTTTAAAGTCCCTTTGACTAATGCCCATATCAAATAATCTATGAGGAAATACAGTTACAAATAATTCAACTACTGTCATGCGTGTTATAGATAAGAGAACTCAGAAAGAGCAAGAGCAAGCACTACAAATTGCTATTGGCCTGAAACAGTAGAAAAAGAACCGAATCCCATAGAAAACCCCTTCTAGAGGACAGAGACATAAATTATATGTGTATATATATAATATATATACATGTATATATATGTGTGTGTGTATATATGTATTTGGAATATATATACCAAAGAAAGAGGAAGGAGGACAGGTGCATATGGTGTGTGTGAATGTGTGTGAGTGTGTGTGTGTGTGTGACATGACCCCACTGTATAGAAAAGATAATTAATCTGCTAAATATCTTTACTATTGCCAGACCATTCTGCTAGTGTTAAAGCTGTGAGCTGGAGAAATGGCTCAGAGACTAAGAGCACTGGCTGCTCTTGCAGAGGACCCAGGTTTGATTCCCAACACCCACATGGCAGCTCACAGTTGTCTGTAACTCCAATTCCAAAGTCTCCAGTACCTTTTTCTGGCCTCCTCGAGCACCAGAACATGATGTAGAAATATACCTGCAGTTTAAAACACTCATACACATAAAGTTAAAATCAAATTTTAAAATGTTTGTTAAAGCATTACAAGCAACATTTCCAGTAAAATCAAAGCACAAAATGAGCTATTAGTAAGTTCTTATTTTAAAAAGATTAAATAGCTATACAAATAAGTTCTTTACAAAATAAAGTAAGTTCGTCAGGAGAGGAGAACAGTTTCCTTATAGAAGATTGTAGATGATCTTAACCTCATAGTCTATAGAAGGAACTATAAACAACACAATATCTTCAACATCAGAGTCAAGAGGGAACATTGTTAACAATCTAAATGCTGCCTCTTGGGCAACCCACCTACAGGCAATTATTTAAAATATTCCTTTTGCTACAAGGTTAATTGCTCAGAGGACTCAAAAATATATGATGTCAGTTCCCCTACTCAGATTTCCCTTACTCTCCATGGAAGGACTCAGTCAAGAGCAACAGGACACACAAATGGGGGCGGGGCTGAGAGACAACACCACCAGGAACAGAGGTATTGTAAATACTAAAATCTATACCAGTAAAGTGAAAGATGAGCTGAACATACTCACAGGAACCGACGAATCTCAGAAAACCTCTACTGTCCAAATAATGGAAACCAAGCATTAGAACTCATTTTCTAAGTGTTCATTAGCTTTTATCATGGGCATTCATTGATGGAGGGGCTCGCCTTTCCTTTTATCCAGATACTATTTAATTAGGTTAATAAATACATTTACAGTCTCGATCATCTTTTAATTCACCCACACAAACAGGGACAGTGGGAATTTGATTGTGGAAAGAATGATACAGTCATTTGAAAAAGCCCTTCCTTTATTTGCTCAGAACATGGTTTGGGCATCCTCTTAACATTTCCCAAATTGAATGATCCTGTCTCTTTGTGTTAGGCAATAACCTAAGAATAGGGAGAGGCCAACAATCATTAACAATTTATTGTCCTTGCTGACAAATTAGAAACTCGACTGCCCAGAACATTAAGTTACAAAGGCAGCAGGGAAATCTGAAGGATCAATGATGCAGATGAGCCTATCACAACCCGTTCTGTCTCCTCCCAGTGCGTCAGTAGACCGTCAGCAGACCGCGGAGTTTCCTTCCACTCACTGAAAGCTGCTGAAGCGAACAGGCACATGTTTTTCCCCAGGGAGCTTCCACATCTGAGCCTTGCATCACCCCAACGAAGGAAGGAAGGGAAACACAAAAGCAAAGAAGAAAGAGGGGAGACACGTTCTCACACGCATCGACAATGCACCTCTGTGCACCATCTCACACAGACACAGTGCTGAACAAACACCACTCCCTGCCATCTGGAAAGAGGGACATTGCATGCAGGAGCCTTGAAGACTTACAGCGTGATAATTTTCCTCTAAGCCATATCCAGCAGTCAATCTAGAATATGACCCAGAAGTGGGCATGGCTCTGCCTTCAAAACTGCGATGATGTCAAAAAGCCAGTGAACTGGAAGGGCAGTCCGTGGGACAATAGCCCAGGGTTCAGCAGTCCAGTCATTCACTGCATGTGGAGCCACAACATAGTCTGTAGTGTTTGTAGATGTGGCTCAGGCTGTCTCAGAGGAGGAGGAAAGGCCGCTTGAGAATATCTGGAGGGTTTGTTGTGCTTGTTGTTGCTGCTTCTGTTGGAGAGAGCACATGGCCCTTGGTCATGCACATCAAAACAACCTTTCCCTTTGTATCGGCTTCTCCCACAGTTTCCAGAGGCCTTCAGAACTCTCTCTTTAAGGCATTCCTTTAAAAATCAAAGCATGCAAATGAAAAATGCCACTCCTCAGTTTACAGTTATAAATGGAAGCAAGCAAAGCTGAAGGCAGAAGGGCATGCTGTCACGAGCCTGAAATCTCAGCTCAAGAGCACGACACACGAAGATCAGGAGCTTGAGGTTAACTTTGAATGCCTAACAAGTTCAAGGTCACCCTCAACTAAGTGAGACCCTGTCTCCATAGTTCATAGTGATAATGATGAAGTTAGAGATCAGGCAAGAGAGCTCAATGAGTAAAAGCATTTGCTACACATGCCTGCTGATCTGAGTTTGATTCCATGCATAAAAAAGCCAGATAAGGTGGTTCGCACCTGTAATCCCAGCAGTCTGATAAAAGACCAGGGTAAAGAAAGGAGATTTGGCCATTCATGGTCAGCCAGTCCAGAATACACAGCATGGCAGAAACAACAGGATGAGCCTTGTTTCAGCAAGGTAGTGTGTGAGAACTGACTCCCAAAAACTGTCCTCTCGTACACAGTACCGTGGTACCTGTGCACCGCCTCTGGCACACACACACACACACCGTGGCACTTGCACACCACCTCTGGCACAACACACCATGGCACTTGCACACCACCTCTGGCACACACACACCATGGCACTTGCACACCACCTCTGGCACACACACACCGTGGCACTTGCACACCACCTCTGGCACACACGTACCATGGCACTCGTGCACCGCCTCTCACTCTCATGCACAAATGCACAACAATAATTGTTTCAGGCTAAGGACAAGCCTTTCAAATCCACAAGTACTTACCTAGGGACAGAGGAAGCCCGGTGTCTCCCCGCAAGGTTCTGTCATGGCAGAGCACACAAAAGGCATATGTGCCAGCAATCAGGGTCCATGACAGGGACGCAAAAGCCCTTAAGGGACTGGCAGTGTGTCAGCCTGCACTGGAGAAATCCCCAGTCTTCTAAACAGCTCTCGGGTTCACCTGTTTGAGAAAATTGCTTGTCACCAAATGATACAAACAGTGAGTTTTCCATCTGCTCTGGTTAATCCAAGTGATCCCATTCTTCCACAGGGGAGTTCTCATAAAGGGCTTGCCTATCAGCACTGTGAAACAGGCCTGCCCTCACCAATGCCTCTTGACAGTCTGCTCACTTAAATACACACAACCAAAGTGACATGCAGCCACTTGCTGTATGTGACGCCGTATCAGTCTTGCAGTTGGGGACAATGAATGTGATCGACTCAAAATTCAACACACTGGAAACCTGTCCTCACCCAGCAGCAGAAGGATGAGGATGCCGGGAAAAGGCACAGTGCTGCTAAGGGAGGTGGCACCCTGTTGGCCTCCTGACGTCAAACTCCACCTATTGTGACCCATTAGTGTTTAAACATTGTGTTTAAAGAATAAAATGTACCTGGACCCCTTACTGTGTGAAATGGAATGTGTTGTTGATATGGCTCAGAGTCCACGGCTAGGAGATCGGGTAAGTTTCACGACTATCTGATCATCTAAAATTTTCAAAAATTTATTATTTTTCCAAAGCAAACACTTTGCTAGGTATGCATTTCAATAAAACAATTGTGGTAAGCATGCCTGTTATCTATCGCTTTATAGCAAAACCACCCCAGGATTACAGTCTTAAAATAATCTATTATTATAGTCAACAGCTTGAATATTCCCTTCAAAGGACATACTGAAATTCAGTTGCCATTGTAATGTATTCAAAGATAGGACTTAGGGAAGAGATTGGGTGATGTCGGAGGGGCTGACGCAGCAGGAGTGGCTTGTTGCAAGAACAAGTTTGCTCCTTGCATGTTCTCTTGCCCCCACCCTCTCTCTTGGGTATCTTCTCTGACTCTGTGACACCAAGTTACAATGCAAGAAGCAGGACCGCAGACTCGGTCCTGTGAACTTGGACTCCTTGGCTTCCGGAACTCTGAGACATCAACCAGTTCCATTTCTATCTGAATGACCCAGTCTCTGGTATTCCATCATGGCAGCAGAATGCAGCTAAGACATGATATCTCATAGTTCTGAGAGTTTACTGGGATTGATTGGGGATCTTATATTATTCAAGATTGTCCAGTCAAGGGCAAGTGTGTGTGGCAGTGTGTGTCATTTTTAGGAGTCCAGTGGTGGTTAATGTTATAGATCAACTTGCCTGGGTCCTGGTGTCCAGATCCCAAAATCAATCTGTCAGAAAGACTACTTGTTCCCTACAGAAGTAGGGCCTTCTGGTAGCTGCTGGCATCCTATGAAGTGTAGTCACCTGTCTCCATGGTCACAGCACTGTCTCTTCTGCATGTGCTCCATCTCCCTTATTAAAACATACACCCAGGAGCATCTTCCCATATTAAAACCCTTATTACATCACTGTCTTAGCTGGATTTCTAGTGCTGTGATAATGACCATGAACAAAAACAGCTTCGGGAGGAAAGAGATTGTTTCAGCTTACACATCTTAAGGGAAGTCAGGATAGGAACCTGGAGTCAGAAACTGGAGGAGAGACTGATTCCTGGCCTGCTCCTCATGGCTTGACCTGCCTTCTTGGAGAGCCCAGGACCACGAGTCCAGAGGTGACACCACTCACAATGGGCTGGGACCTCCTCTATCAATCACTCATTGAGAAATAGTCTACAGGTTTGTCTACAGCCCCATCTTACGGAGGAGACATTTTCTCTAATGAGATTTCCTCCTCACAGATGACTCTAACTGTGTCAAGTTCACATAACAGTTACAACTGCCAGAGGCTGGTTGTAAGGGGCAGGGGGTGGAGAGGAATCACTTAGTCCAATACACTAAGTGTAACGCATATACTTATTTTAGCTACCCTCATATTAAGACATTTTTACTATCTTCACCTGTGATTCTCATTTTCTATGTTTTTCCCAATATACTTTGTTCATAATTTCTCTTTATTACTTTCCCACTTTCTATTAGCAAGATCAAATTTTCTCCTGTTAATGCAATGTTTACGAATTCTATCTACAATTTTATAGTGCTTGCTGTTGGGTCTCTCATTGTTAGAGCTACTAAGAACTCACAACCTCAGGAGCAGGCTCACGCTAGCGCAATGACAGTTGCAGCAGCTCTCCCTGTCAGATTCCACTAGACCCACCCCCACTCTCTTTCCTCCCTGAGTATATTCTATCTGAGCTGTGCTATACAGCAGGCACCAGGCTAGGCTTTAGCTTCATAAATCATCTGCATGGATTTGAATGTCCCATGTCTTTAAATGAGGAAAGTAAGGGTTGAAAGAGATGGAAGAACTTGGCTCAAATTACAGGGTTCTTAATTTGCCAGATTTCTAGCTGCTGGATAGCATGCATCTTATTTCAGCTTTGTGTGTTTTGTGACAGCATGAGAGGGGAATACACACAAAGTCACTCCAAGAGTTGTTTCTTTCTCTACCCGTGTAATGTGTCTTCAAATAACAACATGGACCCTGTTCAAAGATGTCTGAAACAGTCTAATTGACCATTTACAAACTTATTTACATGTACAGTAGTGTATTAGTCAGGGTTCTCTAGAGGAATAGACCTGATGGAGAGAATATACATACATACACACATACACAATACAAACATACATACATATGATGTATACGTGGAACATTATATATAGTATTAGAGCACCTTACAGGCTGTGGTCTCTCTAGTCCAACAACGGCTGTCTTCTAACCAAAAAGTCAAGAATGTGGTTGTTGATCGGTCTTCAAGGCTGAATGTCTCAGCTTGTCTTAAGTCTATGCAGGATTCTGAAAGAAATAGGTTCTGATCCCAGTGAAGGAAGGCCTCAGCAGCAGGATAGTTGAGCTTGCCAGTGATGGCGAGGACAAGCTGACAGAGAGCAGAAAGCTTCCTCCTTTCATGTCCTTCATATAGGCTGCCAATAGAAGGTGTGGCCCAGGTTTAGGGCAGGTCTTCCAATTTTAAATAATCCAGATTTATGGTGCGGTGGTGATGGAGGAAGATCATTGGTTAATTAATAAAGAAACTACTTAGCCCTGGTGGGTTAGAACATAGGTGGGTGGAGTAAACAGAACAGAATGCTGGGAGGAAGAGGAAGTGAAGTAAGATGCCTCAGACATAGGCCTTAGCTCTGCTCTCTGGGGCAGACCCAATGAAGCTCCGACCAAGGATGGATGTAGGCTAGAATCTTCCCGGTAAGCGCACCTTGGGGTGCTACACACATTAATAGAAATGGGCCAGGCAGTGTTTAAATGAATATAGTTTGTGTGTTATTATTTCAGGTAAAGCTAGCCAGTGGCTGGGATCTGGGTAGCAGGAATGCAACCCACAGCTCCTTCAACAGAATGGTGCCCGACATGGTAGCAGCAATTTCTCGGGTCTGCTCTGCTTGCTAGAGGCAAGCAAGCACTCTCATCTAAGAGAGGCTTCCTTGACTCAGCTTTAGCTGCAAAACCCTGCAGCTCTTAAGAGGTCCTGCCACGAAACACTTAAATGGTGTTGATAAAAGCCGACTGAATGCTTGTTTGTTTTCAGCCGTAGCAGGAAAAAAGTTGTGCTGTTTTAAAATGCTGGTTTTCTGGGCCGTCCTGCCAGGGCAAACTCTGACTCAGACTCAAGCAGGTAGTCTGACTGAATGTGGTCTGTGAGCAGAATGCTGCAGTTTGCTTGCTGGCAGGGACCTTAAAACACCACAGAGTTGTGGTGATAAACATGGCTACAGCCACCGGTACCTCAGCCATGAGTCTGGAAAGCTGAGGAATGGGCTGGATCCAGCCGTCAAAGCCACGCCTTTAGTCCTACTGAGATTGCTTGGTAAATTAAAGACTCATGTGGTCAGAAAAACAGAGAAAGATACAATAAAGAGAGCGTCAAAAACAAAGAAAACTTCTAAATGATTCACAGTGTGTTAAAAATATATGCAGGCTAAAAGTTAAAGTTCTTAAAAGTAAAAAAAGGAAGAAAGAGAGTAGTTGGGTATGTTAGTACACACCTTTAATCCCAACACTTGGCAGGCAGAGGGAGATTGACCTCTGTGACTTCAAGGTGTGGTAGGACACGCCTTTAATACCAATGCCTGGGAGGCAGAGACAGGCAGATCTCTGAAAGGTCAAGGACAGCCTGGTCTACAGAGTTATTCCAGGTCAAAGATATACAGAGAACCTGTCTCAAAAAGCAAAAAGTTAAAAGTAAAAATAAATGAAATAGAGGTTAAAACAAAGCTGCACAAAGATGGAAAATACACAGAGAATCTTGATACTGTATGCTATTATGCTCACTTTGAATTGTTTGAATGCTGAGGAAAGAGCAACATCTGCTAAAAGATATTTGTTTATAAATGCTGCTGAACTAATTCAAAATAGATATTTTTAAAATACCTTGACTTCAGAATTTGTATCTAAGGATATGATGCTTTGGAAAAGAGTTTCTTCTTTTGTTTTCACAGAGGATGAAACCCTGTGGATTGCTTCTATCCCAGTATAGTATGATAGACAACGCCCTCCTGAAAGGTTGCTGTGAACACCTTCAAAAAATACTTCACTAAACTGCTGACTGAGATGAACCTAGCAGACAGGTTATACCATAAAAGACCTGATTAACAGCGCCCCCATTCAGCAAGAAGCAGTTTGGAGAGAAAGAACTGCGCCCATGTTCCCATATATTGTTTATAAATGTTCTTTTACATTTAAAAGGGGATATGATATAGATATGAATAATTTACATTGGTGTGGATCTTAAGGTCAATTTTGTTATATGTATATGTATTTCTGATCTTGATTAAGGTATTGTGATTGTGTAGTTCATTTTTAAAATGTAATGTATAA